>NW_005842879.1:277842-315570 GCF_000455745.1 Alligator sinensis
GAAGCAAAAGCTGAGTTCCTTCTGGAATGGCTTTCTGTGAAAAAGGTAATCCCTTATCTTTCCTCTGCAGTCTTTTATCTCCAGTACAACCCTGTACCAGTGAAAGATACCATATTTTCTTGCATTTAATCTGAGGTTTGCAAAAGTACCCAACTGCATTTTTCATGTTGGCTTCTGTTCCATCCAGGAGAACACAAAGCAACAGCAGACTCTCCCTTGGCCCAAAGAATGGTATTTGAAAGCTTGCAAAGAATAATTTTTCCCATTATTTAGTTGAGCTAATAAAAGATATCAGATTTACCCAAAGAACCTTGTCTTCCAACTCTAGCAAGTGCTTTTGGCTGCTAGTTTTAACTATTAATTTTCTGTATTCAATGAACAAACACCCTAAAAAAGAAATGTTCACATTGTAGTTCACTTCCAGTAGAAGTTTATCTAGAAAAAATCCCTGGGAGAGCCAGTAGAGTAATCATAACTTTCAACTCACAACAACAACAGAAAAGTAGCCTGGATTTTTAAGCAAGTATCAATGAGTCAGCCATGTTGGCTTCAGTGGCGTTTTGGTGATCTAACCCAACTGAGGGTCGGGTCCAACTTTTATTTTAGCCATGGAAGGGCTTCAGTAGTGTAGGGCAAGGCAGAGACATTACTTAGATTCCACCTGAATCTTCAAAACAAAGACTTTAAGGATGGTAGAGCCCTTGTGTTTCCTCACAATTCATATCATTTCAGTATTCTTAAAATAAGAGTAGTTCTATAGTGTTACAATTAATGCTATTCTTCAAATCAAAATTATTTAAACTTTTTAAAAGCTCCTGTACCCTTTGAGAATTGAAGAAAGTTTTCCCTAACAAATAACCAGATCTCTGACCTTTACTGACTTTACTACTAAAGGTTTTTCTGGGTGATGGCAACTGTCAATCAGCCTGACAAATGGGACTGGGGAATAAGGGTTCCCCAGCAGAATGCAAAAGATAATAGTCACTACCTCTGTTGTACTTTTTCCTGTGGATAAATACAAGGTTTTAGTCATCAAGGATGCCAGTTGGAAACTTTCTGAATCCAAATTTATTTTCATGCTACCAGACAAAACAATGCTTCACAGCTTAGCTGGATTCAGATTCCAAACTGAATTCTGCAGAATGTAAATGTGTTGCAGGCTATGGTTTGGTTCAGTCTAAGAAAAGGAGTCAGCTAAGAAATGCAGATCTAGGCCTGTAGTTACCCTGCAAAATTGTCAACATTGCTGTTTGGATCAAGTGTTTCCTTTCTGGCTAGTCTCTGACATTAAACATATACAGTTCGGACCCCGAGTTACGTGGGGGATACATTCCTGAAAAACACCGTGCAAGTTGAAACTGTGTAACTTGAGTCATTAAGTCAATGGAAAACGGGGATAGGGACCTGGGACCAAGATTTGATGACATTATTTCATAATAAAAGGCTATTTAAACATAAAATAATGGAATTAATAGCCTTATTGAAACCTTTACTCCCGGCTACGTGCTCATACAGAGACAAAGCTCTAGCCCTAATTGCCGCACAATTGACAGCTGCTCCTTTTTTATTGGTCATTTCATTGATCCAAAGATTAAGGAGTTTCTCAACCTTATCTAAATGAGGAATTCTAGTCACCAACGACACTCACAGGGGTTGTCATTTTCACACAGTCTCTAATTTTTTGCTCACTTTTTTTAATAGTATGCACAGTCGATTCACTTAACTGTATTGGCGAGCAGTTGACACAGCACTATTGCCTTCTCTTAATTTATCAAGGATTTCTGTTTTCTGGGCTAAAGCGATAGACTTACGTGCTCTTTTGGGATCATCCAATAACGAAGAATACTCAGGTGATGATCACCTGTGAATCCTATCCTACAAGATACTTCTTCATCATCACAGGGCCTCAGAAAGGCCTTCAAGGAAATTTCACAGGAGATCTAAGGCCTTGAAGGATCCCTAATCCTGCTTCATGCATTGGAAGTTTAAATAAGGTTTTCATTTATTATTTATTTACTATGTATAGCAATAGTGCCTTAGAGTCCCAGGCAGAGATGAAGACTCCACGTTGCATTGATCTGAAGACCCAGTTCCTATGTAGCAAGGATCTTCAAACCACACATCTATTTATGCATATTGGAAGGACCCATCCGCAGAAAAATACTACCAGAAAGTGGAGATTTGGCTGGGAATGGGGTCTTAGCATTAGAAGTGTCTGGCCATGTTAAGAATAATACAGGGCCACAATCTCTAAAGGTTAAAAGCTTTTTTTTTTTTCAAGCAGTGCTGAATATCCTCAGCTCTCAGTGGCTTCACTTCAAGTTGTGGGTGCTTACACTTCTAAAAATTCAAGCCCTAAGACTGTTGCCCTTCCTGATTTGCTGATGCTATGGAATACAGACATGTGATGTTATGCTACCTCAGCTATGAATAGTTAGTACTGTTATAGTTACAGGCTTCAGCCAGTAATGCCACCTGTGCAGACACAAGGAGAATTCGAACAGAAAGTCCTTGGCAGGAACTACAATTTAATGAACTTAGAAAGTATTTAGTCACTTTATGAATTCAAAGTCAGGCCAAAGACTAAAGACCTGTTGAAAGTTTTCTATGCAGAAAGTTTGTAAGAATATTATTTACATTGTCTGCATGGCTTTAATTGCAAGACAGTTTAGATTGGCTGCTGACGCATTCCCAAAGGGTAAATTAATCAGTCACCCTGTTAATTTGCATATTTTCCATAGCTTCAGTGAAACAAAATCAGCTGTGGTTATCACAGGACTGACATGACAACTTTTACCTTTGGTAACTATAGGGGTTGTTACTTACATTTTAAATTTTTTCATGACCTTATTACTAAATTAATTATGTTTCATTCCTTAGTGATATAACAACAAAACTCTTTGGAGATTATAGGGATATCTTCTCATCCAGTGTTGTAAGAGACTTCCAGCAGAGATACTGAAAACAGCCAGTAACAGCTGACATTTATGAAAGTCACAGTACATTTCAACATACCGTTAGTATATTATTAATCTGCCAAAGTGATGGACTCCAGACATGTCTTTTTCAGATTATTCAGAATTAAATAGTCATTGATACTTTATACTTCCATCTTCTACTCAAAATATGGTATCTCACTGTGGGTTATCCTCAACCCCAAATCCATTGAACTGAACGGTGGCAGGAGGGAGAAGAGAAAGGTGGCCCTGTATATTTTAAGTGATTCTTTAGTGTTTTGCCCAGATGCTTACTTAGTATAAAACAAAATGATTAATAGATTCATAGATTGTAGAGTCAGAAGGGACCACAATGGATCATCATGTCCGACCCCCTGCCCCTGGCTGGAAAGAGGACCGAGGTCAGATGACCCCAGCCAGGTGATTGTCAAGCCTCCTCTTGAAGACCTCCAAGTTAGGTGGTAGTACCACCTCTCTTGGTAGCCCATTTCAGATTCTGGCCACCCTTACTGAAAACAATTTCTCCCTAATGTCTAACCTAAATCTACTCTCAACTTGTTTGCACCCATTATTCCTAGTTACTCCCTGGGGCGCTCTGGTAAATAGCGCACCACTAATTCCCTGTTGCCCTCCCTTGATAAACTTATAGGCAGCTACAAGGTCTCCCCTCAGCCGTCTCTTGTGAAGGGTGAAGAGATCCAGATCTCTCAACCTCCCCTCATAGGGTCTTTCACAGAAGCCACTAATCATGTGAGTGGCCCTCCTCTGAACCCTGTCCAGATTCTCCATGTCCCTCTTGAAGCGTGGTGCCCAAAACTGGACACAGTACTCCAACTGTGGCCTGATCAATGCCGCATAGAGGGGGAGCGTCACCTCCCTTGATCTGTTGGTCATGCACCTGCTAATACACAACAAGGTGTGATTGGCTTTGTTGATGGTCTCATTACACTACCAGCTCATGTTCATCTTGGAGTCAACTATGACTCCTGATCTCTCTCAGTCTCAGCTACTGTGGAGGTCATCCCCCAACCTATATATGTACTGGGGATTCCTCCTCCTTGGGTAGGGTACCTTGCATTTATCTTTGTTGAATTGCATTCTATTTCTTTCCGCCTATTGATCCAACCTGTCCAGGTCGGCCTGTATCTGCTCCATGCCCTCCGGTGTGTTAACCTTGCCCCATAATTTGGTATCATCTGCGAACTTGGAGAGGGTGCTCTCCACACCCTAATTCAAATCGCTGATGAAGATATTAAATAACACTGGTCCAAGCACCGAACCGTACAGGACCCCACCGCTCACCTCCTTCCAGGCCAAGAACGATCCATCCACCACCACTCTCTAGGTGTGGTCCCTAAGCCAGTTAGCCACCCACTTCATTTGACTTCAGCCAATTGAATGTTGATGTCAGTGCAGCCATAGGGATTTGTATTAGTTGAGAATATGGTGCCCAGTCATGAACCTCCTATTGCAAATGCAATTGTTAGATAAACTTACTAAATAATTTCTGATTTTCAATATTAGACTGTAACATTTTGAATGAATTTAGAGAAAGTTACATTTTAAAAGTGCCTAAGATGTTTTTCAAGTAGAAATGAGAATTATTAAATAAAGGTAATTCCCAAAAGAATGTGTAGTGATTGCTTTTGTTCATAAGGATGATGCTGGTACATAAATCTCAGTAAATTTAAATTGTAATAGATAGTTAGAAAGGGAAATTATATTTTTCCAAAAGGTCTAAAAATGGGTACTTTAGCCAAATGAAAGACTATAGTTATGACGCATTATTCAAGTGCCATCTAGCCTAATAGATAATCTATCTCCAAAACTATGTATGTTTGTGTAATGAACTGAAATACAAAATAGACTAAACATGTTGCTTACTTTAAAATTAAAGCTAAACTATAGCTATTATAAGAAATTAGAAAGCTCTAATTATTTAAAAGCAGGGGAAAGGAAGATACATTTTGAGATATGTCCATAGCAACTCTAGAATCCTGCACTACACTGTAAAATTCTGCATTGAAACTCTGTCTATTAATTTCTTTTGCTTTTAAAAGTCATATATTGTGTCTTGGCCAGATGATGGCCTCTCCTCATATCAACTGTTCATTTGTGTGTGTAATTTTGATGTATGTGATTTTCCTTCAGAAAGATCCTCCTCTTTTCTCCCATGGCAGATTCTATGGCCTATGTTATGCAGGAGGTCAAAAGCTTTATAAGAATGATCCATTCTGACCTTATAATCAATGAATTCATTGAATTCAGACATGGAGTTGTCAGGCAGGAAGAACCACTAAGCTAGATACTCCCTTGCAGCCAGTTTCTTTCGAGGCATAGTAGAGAGATGGGGTCATCGTATAGTTGATTGCAGCTCCCTGATTCTTAGCGTCAGTGACAAGCTCCATCAAGAGACAGAGCAAATGAGGACCTGTTCTTATACATACATGGATGCCAAGACTAATGGATCCTGTACCATTAAAAGAAACCATACTTTCTTGCATACAACATGCTCCCAAATAAAACATGCATCTTGTTTTTAGAAGGCAAAATGCAGAAAAATCATATTTTTCCAGTCATAGTTGACCATGTGATATAGAGTAAGTCCTCCTGGAAATACTGATTGTCCAGAAGGTATCCCACAGTTTGGTGAGGCAGCACGAACTTCCAGGTGTGGCAGACTGTCTCCTAGAATGCCACATTTCGTGGATAGTCTATGTGCCCAAGGGGATTTACTGCATCTCTCACAAGGTTAGACCCCAGACCCTTGGAAGAGCAGTAACAAGGCTGTTAGTTCTTTACTGTGAGTAGTTCTTTATATAATTTCCTGTAAATAACAAGCCTCATCAAGATACTACCAAAAGCTCACTTGATGCTTCAGGCACAAGTTACAGTGCTCTGCCAAGAGCTATGGCTGTGAGAGGGTTAACAAAGGACTCCATCCCTCCATCTCTGAGCTAGACACAAATGACAGCCATCTTGGGAGTTGCATGATCTGCACAATATCTCCAGGTGTGCTTCTTTTCCAGTGAAAAAATGAGTTTCCTTGCTTAATACACGCACTCCAATTTTAGAGGGCTAATTGTTAAGGAAAAAGGTATGCCATGTGTGTGAAAATACGGTAATCACAATGCTCCTCTACTCTGGCAAGCCCGTTCCATGCTTTCTCCTTCCTAAATTGTCTGCATCAAGGATGGGTTAGTGCATAAACCACGTCTGTCAGCTTTCCATCAGCTGGAGCTCTTTTGCATCTTAGGAATTCCCTGTTGGCCACTTATGAAAAGAATGGATGATGTAAAGAGCCTTTTCTCTGTCTGCCTGGTAGATCACTTTATGCTAATGAAAGACCCAGCAGAAAATCTACCCCCATTGCCCTTTGTCCTGCAAAATGTTTAAAAATTCACCTTGGCAGAGACAATGCAAGTTAACTGTATAACCTGCCGAACAACACCAAAGTTATCAGGTCAGGCAGGACTGAACTGTGTCCCACATTTAAAATGGGCCACCAATACACCAATAGCAAGTCAGTACTTTTTTGGGGGCAAGCAGCTGTTTAGGTGAACAAAGCTCAACAAGTTATAGACAAGTACACATGAATTGGTATGTTTGAAGCTAGAGAATAATATAGCAAGATCAGAGATGGCCTGTATATCTCTATGCAGTGAGAAGCTAACCTGAAAATAAATAACATCTACAGCCTATTTTGGGAGACAGACACCTATCTCTACCATACTAGAGAGAAGTTCTTAAACTACAGTACCTGCCCCAGTGGTGGCTTCGTGCCCAATGCATGTTATTTAGATGGATGCTATAATTGTCGGTCTAAGAAATGTCAGGTTTTTTAGATGTTTATAATGTGCTGTTTCCGAAAGGGAGAACAATCAATTACTTTAAGTGCCTTTCTGAATCATCAGCACTCAGCAAAAACGTACTCATAAAACATTCTTCAAATAATACATTGGTAATTTGGACCTTCGCTCTGAAGTGTTTCACATTTCATGCCTTCTGTTATTGCCTTTTAACAACAAAGTTTCATGGTTTGTTGCACAGAATATTTTTCACTATTTAAAAAAAATTATTTTGGTGCCTACTTTGTCTCAAAGGACTTATACTAACTCAATCTAATTTGAATCATAGAACCATAGGAAAATAAGCGTGGAAGGGAATATATGCCAACCCCCAGCCCCAGGCAGGATCATCTCTATCTAAATGACTCCAGAGATATGTTTATGTAAATTGCACTTAAAGCTTCCAATTAATTTGCACTTAAAACTTCCAATGATGGAGACTTCATAATCTCTCTCAATCGTTTGTTACAGTGTTTGACCCTCCTCATAGTTGGTGTTCAATGGTGGCTTCCTAAAAACCAATCTAGTCTTGTTGCAATTTAACCCCATTATTTCTTGTTCCATCCCCTATTTATGATCCTATGTATGATAAACTTCTTTATTTTTGAAGACTGTTGTCAAAATCCCCTTCAGACTTCTCTCTTGGCTAAGTAAACCTAGTTCCCCCAACTTTGCATATATAATGTATTCTAGACTTCTAATCATTTTACTGTGCTTGGACTCTTTTTAATTTATCCATATCTTTCTTAAATTTTGCTGTTCTAGATAGAGTACTCCCGGTGAGACCACACAATAGTTTGCCATGACTCTTACACAAACTGAGGCTGTTGCAGCCACAGCAGAGTACTTAGTATTAGTGGACACATTGACATAAGATGTCACTGAGGTCTAGTATTTAGGAGGAGTTAAAAAGGATGAGATATATTGCCTGCATAACAAGAGTCTGTACTTAAGATAATCTCTAATTGTTTGGAATTCTTTAGGATACAACATTTCATACATCACTTTCTAAGGCATCTGATACTGGCTGCTATCACAAATAGAATACTGGAGACAAGGGCCCACTAGTCAGACATTTTCATTAGAGAATCATAGTTTATAGAGCCCAACATGTTTTATTTGAAATATCTCAGATTCAGTGAACTTCACCAAATTGCCAGGGAACCAACAGGGTCATCAGTGGATTCCTAGCAGACTGCCACAAAGGCCCCACGCCTCCCATATCAGGGGTAGATTGCACCAAGCAAAGTAAGGTACCTACATCACAGACCTCCCTGGTCGACTGTCTGAGAATCATGTACCCAGTGTTCAGAGTGTGCAGCTCTGTGGCAAGCCCACTGGAAAGACTGGCCCAGCTCTATGCTTCAAAGGCCTCCAGCCCTGGCACAGTCCATAGGGTGTGACTCCAGGGTCAGTGTTCCTGGTGTAGTCCAGGGTCTTCAGTTCATAAGCAACAAGCCATGGCAGAGTTTCCAGGCTCTCTCTGTGAAGCCAGGACCTGAAAGTGCTGGGAACCATCTCTCCACCTATGACTGCACTCCTACGTTTGCAGCAAGAAGCCCAGAAGCCCTGAGAATCCGAGCTGAAATAAGAGCTCCCAGAGCATCTAGACTCCCTGTTGAGGAGCTGAGACTTAATGCCTGAAAGTCCCAGTACAGGTTCCTGTGCCATGTGTGGCTCTAGGGCTACCTCAACACCACAGATTTTGACAGGCCTAATGGCTGCTCAATTCTATCAACACAGACAGCTACAGGGTTTAGGGAGCTGGGAAAGATGTGGTATATTTCAAAACATATTGGCTTTGGACCAAAATCACATTTTGAAAAAATTAAACTTCCCATGAACCAGAAACCCTGATGTCTGGTCATCTGTAGGTCACTGGTCTGATCCAGTATAGCAGCTTTTAGACAGGCCCCAGTTCATTGCTGCCTGTTCCTTACATAGTCCTTTTTGCCTGTGCAAAATGGGTATGAAATTCTACTGTTCTGAATGGAAGCCTTTACATTCATTTTGGACTAGTATAAACAATGGCATAGCATTCAAGGCAATGGGAAAAGGGGCTCTGAATCACTACTTTATAAACAAAGAGTTAGCTCCTTATTTGGTGCAAAGAACACAGCTCAATTGAAGCCAAAGACACTTCACTCATTCATGGCAGTGGAGATCTAGCCCAATAGATTTGGATGCCCCCTTGGACTGGTTTTACATTGATCAAACTGTAATGATTCCGGTTGATTTGCTTTGTGCTGAGTATAGTTTGCAAACAAGTTTTATGTTTGATGGGGGTTTTATGTTTGATGGTCTTACAAAAATTCAGGGATAGCTGATCTGGAAAAACTATCCTGAGACACACAATTTGGAATGATTTGCAAAACTAAACAGTAAATGCTGTTGTCATGCACAGCACACTGTTCCCACGATACTGCCAGGCTGAATCAGCGTCTTTCTCTCTGCCCTATATAGGCAGTGGAAGGGAGTAACTAACTGGGCTCAGTCCCTCCCCACAAATGCAGGGGGAAGCAGGTATGGCCGGAGGGCAGCCTGGCCACTGGCTTCTGCAGCAGTGGGTAAGGGCACGCACACTCAGATACCCTGTGCAGCCAGGATCACAGCCAGTTCAGGAGGCAGGTAAGTTTCTTTCTTTACCTGGGCTTTGGGGAGGAGGACAGATCAAGACCCCTACACTGCAGGAGGCAGTGGGGTAGAGGCAGGAGTGAATCATTCACCCCTGTCCGCTCCCAGCTGCACTGTGGGGATTGTCCGATGACCTGGCCCGGCTAGGGCCCCATTCACAGTGAATGGGGCCCCAGCTGGGCCAAGTCCTGGAACAATCAGAGCACAGTGGATCCTCCAGAGGCATGGCATGGTGCCAGGAAGCCAAGCTGGGGGGCACATGCCACAGCTGTGAGTTGGGCTCTGCCTGCTCCCAGCCTCTATGCCTTGTTGCCGCTGCTTCGAAAGCGGCGTGGCATGGTGCCATATGAGTCTCGCTGCTGTAGTGAGGCACATGGAGATGCACTGCACTGTGCCACACCACTTTCAAAGCAGAAGCAGCAAGGCACGGAGGCTGGGAGCAGGCAGAGCCCAGCTCACAGCTGAGGCCCACCCTTGCCCCATGCAAAGATCATGGGGGCACTTCCCCCCCACCTTGGTTTCCAACGGCATGTCACACCTCTGGAGGAGCTGCTGGGTTCCAATTGTCCTACGGCCCGGGGTCATGGGGCAATCATTGTCCTATAGTCCAGGCTGGGTCATGGGGCAATCATCTAGGGGCAGGGTGCGGGGAAGCCAAGAGGGGGGAACATGCAGTGCACACAGTGGCGGGAGCTGCCCACCCACACTGATGTAGGTGCTGCTGGGCTTTGATTGTCCCATGACCCAGCCCAGCCTGAGTGCAGCCCCAGCCCCACTCCCCGCCATGGCCCTTTCCCCTCCCCCTGCCCCTTCCCTTGCAGACTTTCCCACGGGGAGGGCATGCACATGTGCGCACACACTCAGCCACCCCCACATTTTTTTCTCCCTCTGCCTATGCTGCCCTACCTTTACTTTTAAGATAAGATGAACACTAACAGCTATCCAAGATAGATTAACTATGCACCTGGTCACTGACGTCTTCATTTAAAAATTCAACCCAGAATGACCTGGGGTATCTAGGCTGCTGCTGGGGTCTCTGGGGTCTCTTCCCTTCCTCAGCTTTCATTTCCTACTCCCATCACAGTGGATGGAGTGGTGCACCCCATGGTGCCAGGGGAGTCCATGGTGCACTACAGTGAAGGAGCTGAGGTGGGGCCATGCACACAGTAGGTAGGGGTGCTGCCTGTGCATAGTGCAGTGGTGTTGAGTGGGTGAGGCTCAGGGGCCTGTGGCTCACACTAGTGAGGTATTCAGGGCATGAGACCCCCAGTAACTTAGAAGCTGGAGGCCCCTAGTATAAATTCCTCAGCCTCTTTCCACAGACATGCAGCCTCAAAAGAAGAAGCTGAAATTAGAGAGAAGGTTAAGTGTGCCGTGGAAATAACATGATATAAGTACTTGTCATTCGTTTTTCATTTGCCCTTCATTTCAAATGTTGTCTTCAATTACTTTCTTAAACTGACAGTCCCAAGTCTAAAATGATCTAATTTAGCTGTTCTGAGAATTTAAAAGTGAAATAGTTAGGAAAGTTAAGCAATTGATTTGTAGCAAATAACCCATCAAATATAACCATTTTGTTTTAAATTCACACTCTACCAGCAAGCAGACTTTTGTTTTGACATAAATATTTACTACATCTAAGTGTTCAAATATTTAAAGAGCTTTTCTGCCCCTGGGTTGTTCCAAGCCATTAGCTACTAATTATTCATAATGTATAATTTGTCCCTCAAGTCGCACATTATTCTACTTGATAAGAGATCTGAAATTGTATAAAAAAGGTTAACACATTTCAGCTATAAATAGTGAATAACTATAGTTCCATATGAATTGCACTTGTAAGCATGAATATTATCAAGTGGTTTGTAAATATGCCATAGAGTTCGTGAAATAGCAACTTTTTGTTCCTTTTTGTACAGCATCAAGCACAAAACAGGGGCTCCTAGGTCTGACAGCAGCCCAAATAATATATTAGAAGGATAGGAAGAAATGTCTTTTTATCCAATTAAATACCCACTCACAGAATTGTTTATGGGGAAGAAGAGAAAAAAGAAGGGGTATAACATTTATTGAACTGAAATGTGATCCAGGAATCATAAAAACATTTGTGAACTATTTTTCCAGAGTTCATCCTGCTCTTTCACTGAATTGGCTTTATTCAAATTTCAGCCAAATTACCTGTGATCATAGCTCATTCACTCACCATCCCTCCTTCCATATTATGGATCTAATCCTATAAACACAGTACTAGCCATATAATCCACTGAATTCAATAGGCCTTTTATCTGAAAGAAGAATTCTGTTGGGGTGTCTCTTTCATCCAATAGCTTGTCCACAGAAGATCATCATAGATACCTAGAAAGTATACAAGGCCTTGCATACCCTATAAAATTTGTTTGGGTTAATATGACATTTTTTTCCCTGACATATCTATGTTGTTTAGCCATATGAAGAAAAAATACACTCCACTGAACATAGTTATGCTGCCAAAAGTACAAGTATAGATGCCATGATACCAGCAAAAAAAATAAAAAGGCTTTTTTGCCACCATCTGCAGCAACTTCATCTGGGGGCAGGGTTGCCAGCATAATTTGATATATTTTTGCCACTGTCGCTCTCTACAGAGCATGGTGTGTGCGCCAGTGCGTTCTTTAATGGCTGCTAAGTCCAATGCTCAAGTGACAGTCCCTCCCACAGGTAGGGCACACCCACCTACTAGCAATGCTCTGAATCTGAGCTGCAGATTCTTTCCTCTTTTGACACTGGTCATCACAAAACTTGATCCAGTCTGCCTCTCAGCACCTCGCTCCATCTGCAAGCTGACTCCACCAACCAGGGCAGCATTCTTCACTCCTTTCCCAGTCATCTGCAGAGATTCCAAAGGATCCTAAGTCATCTAGGCAAGCATCTCAAAATCTCTGCAGCACTCTGCCTCTCTTTCTAGACCCTTCACAAATTTCAGAGTGCAGCACATTCTTTGGTCTCCTGTGATCTGGCATTTACTTGACATGACCAAGCCACTTGAGTCTTTTCTTACTAATCAATGTTCCCATGAATGACATGCCAGCATGATTTGAACATTCGGCATTTGTCACCCTTTCTTGCTGTCTTATTCAAAGCTATTCAGTCATTTGATATGTTTGGCATAGATCGTCCATGTTTTTGAGTCATATAGAAGAGTGGATAAAACACATGTCTCATAAATATGAATTTTCACTTTAGTTGACAGTTTGTTATTGTTCTAGGCTCTGTCTTGCAATAAACCAATGTTCCTGGGTGCTTTGAGAAAGGCTGAACTGGTTTGGGGAAAAATTGCCATGTCACAAAAGTAATTGTCCTATATATAAGAAAGTACTGAGCAAACAGTATATACAGGGACAGAATACAGTATGTCACCACTTCTTCAGTAAAGAAGGCAGAAAAACATGGATAATCCCTAACAGCATTTTGCTAGTTGTGAATTCTGCCAGTTTCAGGTCTGATTTTGACTTTAGAGCATTGTGAATAATGGCGTACAGTGTAACCTCATCAATCTGGCATGCTCAGGACCAAGCACCTGCTGGAAATTTGAAAATTCCAGATTTTTCAAACCAGAGCAGCAGCTGGTCATGGAGCAGGGGTTGATGGGGGTGGGAGATTAGCGGTGGCCGGTCCCAGAGCAGCAGCTGCATGTGGAGCGGGGTGGTGGATGGCACTGGCAGCCACCACATGCGAGCTTCTCCCTCCATGTCCATAAGGGGCGAGGAGGAGCAGCAGCCGGTCCCAGAGTAGCAGCCGCAAGTGAAGCGGTGGTATGGGGTGGTGGATAGCAATGGTGGCTGCTGGGTGCAAGCTTCCACTACCACATCTGGCAGTAGTATATTTGTAAAAAGTACCAGGTTTTTGAGCATTCTGGATTTTTGATATCTGGATTCATGAGGTTATACTGTATTTGATGGGAGGCTGAAAAATAATTGATTCAGATTAATTTGAGATTTTTTTTTTTTGTGGCGGGACTGGACATAAAATGAACTATTTGACTCCACTCTTTTCCATGACAGGATCCCAATTCCACTTCAGTAACTGATGTTTTGTGATATCATTCTTGCAATTTTCTATGGAGCATTTTAGTGTTTACACAAAAGAAAACACAATGTACTAGGATATAAGCATCAGGTACCTGTGGAGAGAAACAGAAGTGGATCATGAAGTGGATATAATTTTTAAAAATTCATGCTTGAAAACCCAGAATTGGGTTTTCAAATTGTTCCTCCAGCAAGGGACAATGACAATTTTACAGTAGAATTAAGAAAAGATTTTCCTTCCCTTTCTCCTTACCATGTGTTCAAATTGCACAACATCCCTGCAGCAGAAAAATATTCTCACCACACATAATGTTTTGCCATCTATTTGTCACTATTGTCCTCTGAGGAGTGGTGGCCATGGGAAACTCCAATGCATTCTATTTGCTATAGATAGTACTGTACCTCCTTGTCTAAAATTGCTACTATCAAGCTCTGCAAATTATAAAGCCATCAAATTTGCAGTGCTTACATTTGAAAGTACTGTGTATTTCTTTTTTCCCTGTTATTTGGTGACCTAGGCTGAAGAGGTGGATATCTGAAACTAAAGTGAAAAACACAGTTAACTAATATATTGTCTCTTTACTGTGCCTGGCCACTGACAGTACCTCTCCATTCTGGCCAGTTTACAGAGCTGGCTTTCCTCTGTACGGAGTTACCACTACTTTTGTGGCATATACAAATCTGTAACCATCTGTTTCAAAAGCCTGTTTTCCTCCATAATTATATGGGAATTAGATGGCTTCAATGTTGACAGTGTAAACAATCACTGTGCAGAAATTTAGAAAAAAATTAGATTACTAGGCAAATTAATTGAATAAAGGATAACCATATAATAGATATACACTATCCTTTCTTCATAGGCTCACTTCAGCAGTCCAGACACCCTATTCTTATTTCCAGGCTAAACATCAATACTGGGTACATCTACACGTGTGCTTTACTGCAGTTAACTAATTAGCTCCGCAGTAAAGCATCACAGTCTACAGGTGCACTGGTATTAGGGCTCAGTAAATGAATGCCGCCATAAGATACTACTACCTTATGGCGGAGTACTTAACTCCACTGAAACATGCATGTAGAAGGTGACAGGAGCTGGCTGGGGCACAAGGGTGCTAAAGGATGCAGGGCTGTCTGGTGCCTAGTCCTGCACTTTAGCACCCTCATGCCACTCTCTCCCACCTAACACTGCTTCCCAGAGCCCAGGGCTGACCTCCACCCTCCTGGGTCTCCTACTAGCCCAGAGCTGTTCTGCCCCAGCTCAAACTGCTGCAGTCGCAGGTGGACATTTAGATGCTGCACCTGGGAGCAGCCGGGTCCAGTGAGAACTGTGCCAGAATTGATCATGTCACCTTAATGGCACATGGAAAGGCACTCACTATCACCAAAGCACCAAATGAATAGGAGCAGGAACCTATCATATTTTGTTTCTTGGTTTCTTGGCGAACTGCAGTTGTTGAGACACTGGCAATTTCCTGTTGTTTATATCAGTGTTTCTCAACCCATGGGTCATGACCCGAAAGTGGGTCACAAGGATATATGAAATAAAAATGGATCCTCCTTTAAAGGAGAAAAACATGGGAAACCACAGGTTTCCACTTGCAGACTAGCAGAATTCCAGCCTACAAGAAGCTACTCAGGACTAGGGGGAGTGGAAGGAGGGTGATCAGGCAGAGGGCATCACGTGCATGTACACGTGTATGAGTGTATGCACACATGCATGTAACAACCAGGCAGTGTGGAGAGTAGCTCCCACAGGTAAGTCTACAGGGCAGAGTTGGGGGGGGGAGGGGATAGATGATGCATCAGGGGGGCAGAGGGGCACAAGACACATGTCATAGGGATGTGGGGGCATGTGCCTCACCAGCTTTGTGTGCCCACAGTGGGCAAGGGGCTGCAGCCTGACTGGGCCAGCATGGGCAGGATTCACCTCTGCAGCCCAGTGGCAGGACCCGGCATGGGAGGTCAGAGTGGGGTGGTGAGACACGTTGTTCCCAGTGCCACCACTGGGACCCCCACACCAGTTGTGCCACCAGCAGTGCAAGAAGTAATGAACGGTGGGGGGACGACCACACTGCCCTCACCTCCTCCCCACACCAGCCACTCACTCACCAGGCCGCGGCTCTGCTCTGCCATCATAGCCCAGCTGCCGCCACCGACACCACTTCCCTCAGGCTGCCCTTGAGGGGATGTGGGGTGGCGGGCAGTGCATGCAGCCTGAGGGCAGTGATGATGATGGCAGTGGTAGCCAGGCCATGGCACAAAATAGTGCCATGCCTGGTGCACAAGCTGCTGGCAGTGGGAGGAGCTGAGGGCAGCATGGTCCCCTGTCCTGTCTGTTATTTCGTGTGCTGCTGGCAGCGCAGGTAGCATGGCAGTCCCAGTGGCAGCAGTGGGAGTAATGAGTCTGCCCACCCCACTCCACCCTCCCACAGCAGATCCTGCCCACTGGGCTGCAGAGGCAGCTCCTATCCATGCCTGTCCAGACAGGCTGCAGCCCCATGCCTGCTGTGGGTGCACAAATCTGTTGGGGCACATGCTACCCATGCCTTACACCCCTTGCCCCACATACCCACCTTCTGCCCCACACACTGGGCAGGTTGTGGCTTGGAGGCAGGGGGCAATGGGTCAGGAGTGAGGAGCACTAGGAGGGCTGGGGGGTTGTGGGTTGGAAGTGAGGGGCACTGGCAGGGTCAGGGGGCTGTTTTATATTTAAACTATTTCCTAGGTTGGGACTGGCCATCAATGTTTACAAATGGGTCCTGGTACAAAAAAAGTTGAGAACCACTGGTTTATAGGACCCATGCTGCTGAACTCTGCTACATTTATATTGTGTTGCTCAGCTGGGATATCGATGCTTCAGAGAGAAGAGAATCTCAAACAGCACTTTAAACTTGTATGGAGAAAAGCGTTCTCAAGGGATGGAAAGGACATATAATATGACACCTCTTCTATATCACAAAGGCATTAGTTTCAAGTTGCTTAGTCACCACTGGGCAAAAGGCCACACTTTTGTAGTTGGTGTGGCAATTTTTCCAAGTATGAAACCAGAAAATTCAAGTCAGCTGAAGCACTAAAGCCTTCTCCACATGCCCACTGATTGGCACACTCTTCTACAGTTCACTTTTAAATTATAGTACAGTACAAGAAAAAAGAGAGAGAAAAACTGCTTAGTAAAGAGCCAAGTCTAGTCTGTACATAATGAGAATGACTTGCTTTTGGAAAACACTTCAAAACAAATATTGGACAAATCAACGAGCTCTGAATAACAGCAGCATGCATTCTAATGTCTTGATGAGTAAACTGTAGAACATAATTTCCTGTCCAAATATTATCAGTACCAGCCCTTTCATGAACTTTTGTGCAACATCAATAGGAACAAGCAATTGATTGATGCTGGAAAATCACAGTTCTGAGATGAACTTGTGATTTTTTTTTTAAATATGGCACTATCATCCTTCTTTGAGCAGAAGGAGAGGGAGAGAGACTGAAAGAAAGAAATTAGAACATACTCATTAGCTAAAAGGATTAGGACTCCAAAAGTTCAGAACAGTTTGAACAATACATTTTTTAGAATATTTGAATTCATAAGCCTTGTCAGCTAAAAGGATAGGTCAAAAATCCTAACAAGCCAATGGAAAAAAACAGAACAAAAGAGAGTTTCCATAAATACTCAGAGAAAAATTCCACTAAAAGTTTCTCCAGATTAGCAAGGATGATAACTGTAGGGAACAATCAGGAGTATAACTGGTTGAGTATTTTCTAATGGAAAACTATTCTGACACAAACTTCTGGTTTGATGAAATCAAAATACTTCGCAGGAATGTAACATTTCAGCAATGCTTTCTATGAAAAATTACCAAAGTCATTTGTTTTGATAAGGTCAAAGCACTTCATTTTGATTTTATCAACTTGATGTATATGCTTATATAACTAAACTTCTTGCATGGAATTAAAAATAATGATAATTAGCAGGCAATTATATTATTACTACCCTGCTAACTCTTGTCTCATTATTTCTCCCATTCAGAATGACAGCTCTATTGTTCTTGCTTGAAGAGCACATCACACGTGTTTCTGTCCCTGAATGTGATGCCAACACATATGATCAAATTAAATCAGCCTGGCTCAAGTACATTTTAGGTAAAAATAGTCAGTGCTCAAATGTGCTTGTTATGTTTATTTGCTGTATTTCTTGCTAACTGCATACTTAATCTTTTGTTCATACCATATCATACCATTTAATTTGGTTTGTAACAATTCTTGGGCAGTCAACAAGTAGACCAAATGAATACATTTAAGCTCTGTAAAAACAATGCAACACAGGATATGCAAATTAACTGTTTATGTTCATACTTGGGGTATTTGCATGCAAAACTGAGGTGAGTGCAATTGCATATTTCCCTAAATTGAAAATCCAGACACATATGATTCTTATCACACACCATACCTTTGCCCAGCTCCCCTGCCAGCTAAAGATCTAAAAAGCTGTCATGCCTATCACTTTATCTCACAGGTGGGAAACTTGGATACTTTACATCCATCAGCTGGAGAAGTTCTATCAGAGGTGTTTTCAGGCCATACTCCAAATGAGGTGGTAGAACGGTCTGATTAATGACAAAGTCCTGCGGCATGCAGGCTGCATATCCATCATGCAGGCTGCATAGCCATCAAATTATTCACAATAAAGGGCCTACTACAATTATTAACAATAAAGGGCCTGGGTAGGACATGTGGCTTAGATGGATAAGTGATAGGTAATATGTATGTAGGATTCACAGATTCAAAGAATCAGACAGGGCCACGATGTGAATGCTCCTGCTGTGGTCCCTGCTTGGATGGATGATATATAAATGCCCAAGCAGTCCCAATATGGTGAAACAGAGATGTGTATTGTCCAAGGAAGCTCTTCAAGGACATCCTAAAGAGACATTTGATCAAGTGCAAGCTACTAGTTAATTCTTTTTGAGTTGCCAGCTGTAAATAGGAAGCAATGGAATGCCCAAGGTAAGATAATCTTTTGAACAGCCCGAGCAAGCCCTTGGGCAGGAAAACTGGGCAAAGTCAAGAAGGTGTTGGCCACAGCAATGGTAGCAGACCAACTTCCACACTGAGTAGCTTGATGAATTCTGTGACAAGAGATGCCGTGGGCTGGACCTGCAGACCCAGTTTTGACTCCTCCATTCCCTATGCAGAACTTTTGCTGTTGACTATGCAGGACTCCCAAGACAACAAAAATGACAAAACTACTAATAAGAAAACTACAAAAAAGAACAGAAAGAACAGAAATATCATAAATGGTCTGATCCCAAACTATTTCTTAGTAACATCAAAATCAATTCCAAAAATGAGAAGCATCTTCTCATCAGAAATACACCCTGGAAAGTCAATATAGCATGACATATACAAAGTAGTAAAGTCTTGTTTGACAGGCTGCAGTAATTGAAAAGCATATATATGTCAAAATATTCTGTAGTGTACCCCAAATCAAGCTAAATTGATTTAAGAAAGGGTTAATCCATTATAAATGGATTTATGATTGTGATTTGCATCCATTTAAATAGATTGATTTAAAATCAGTTTAGTTAAACCAATACAGTATTTAGACTATGCATTATTACATTTCCAAAACCCTTCAGTGGTACTATTCTTCAGGCTTTCTTTAAGAGCACTGTAGAAGAGCACCTGGAGTCAGGTGTAGTCAACACATCTTGCATGAATACTGCCAAAGAGTGTAAATAGTCTTTCTACATAGCTTTACTGAGCAGGTTATCTCAGTTCTATGTAAAAATAGTTTATAGAGTCTTGTGCTGGAGGCTGCTGTTACTAAGGGCATAGCATAATGCCGTCTTGGCAACAGATGTCTAAATCCATTTAGAAATCTATGTATGTACTATGCCCACACCAGAATTAAACCCTAAATGTTGTTACCAAATCCTTCTTAGCTCTAAACTCAGTGAAAACAATGGAATTACACCAGGATTGAATTTAGCTTTTCAAGTTAATTATAATCAAACAGTTGCTATTCATACTTTATTGGAGTTCCTGGAAAAGAAGATTTAAAAAAGAAGGTTAAGACAAAGTTTATAACACTTAATTATGTACCTAATCTGTCTGGGAAAATTCTTATCTCACTTTGCACATTCCTTGGGCTATCTCTAATATTACTGAACTTCATTGCAGAGTAAACAACGTGTAAGCATAAAATAATTACACATACACACAAATGATACAAAATTCTATACATTACATACACACGCATTTACATGAATATATAGATACATAAATTATAGATATCTATAGATATATACACATACAATTGTATTTATTGCACAAGAATAAGGTTACAAGTTTAATTAATAAAAAAGTTGCTGTGATTATGGGCAAAACTCCACCCTGGAAATTCCACTGCCAAATATGATGGACCCCAAGTGACCTGCTCCACTAAACGTATCTTCAATGATCATAAGTAACCAGGAGTTCTGTAAAGAAGTTTTATACCAGAAACAAACCATATCTTCAGCAGAAGTAAATTGTCATAGCTCTAGTGAAGCCAACAGAACGATGACAATTTATATCAGCTGATCAAGTACCCCAAAGGGCACAGGAATAAGCTATGTGAGATAAAGCAGGTTAAGGTGCTAGAGCATGTCAGCTGCTCTGTATTAACTTTTTACATGTACACTCTTACCCTGTAGTAAATGAAAACTAGCCCACAGTAGCTTACATCTCTTCCATTTCATTGTAAGACACCTATGGAGTTTAGTTTTAGGATTAGATTTAGGATAGACCAATCAGAGTAGATAAATATACCACAAAAGCTTTTGTTTTATATAGTGTTTCATAGATTTCATAGACATTTGGGCTGGAAGGGACCCCGGAGGATCATCAAGTCCAGCCCCCTGCCCCAAGGGCAGGAAGTCAGCAGGGATCATAGGATCCCGGCAAGATAAGCATCCAAATGTTTCTTGAAGGCGTTCAAAGTGTGTGCTTGAACCACCTCTGGCGGCAGTCTATTCCAAACCTTGGGGGCTCAGACAGTGAAGAAGTTCTTTCTTATGTCCAGCCTGAATCGGTCGCAGTGGAGTTTGTGACTGTTCGATCTTGTCATCCCTTGGGGCGCTCTGGTGAACAGACATTCCCCCAGGTCCTGATGAGCACCCTGATAAACTTATAGGTGGCCACCAGATCAGCCCTGAGCCTGCGCTTTGCCAGGCTGAAGAGCCCCATGGCTCTCAGCCTCTCTTCATAAGGCCTGTTTTCCTGATCTCTGAACATGCGCGTGGCTCTCCTCTGCACTCTCTCAAGCTTCTCCACATCCTTTTTGAATTGTGGAGCCCAAAGCTGGATGCAGTACTCCAGCTGCGGCCTCACCAAGACGGAGTACAATGGGAGAATGACGTCCTGGGATTTGCTTGAGAAGCATCTACAGATGTAAGCCAGCGTTTTGCTCGCTTTACTAGCCGCAGCATCACGCTGAAGGCTCATGTTCATACTGAAGGCTCATGTTCATGAGTTTGTGGGCTGAAAGTGCTAAATGCCTGTTGGGAAAGTACTGTTGGGATCCAAGTCCCTTTTTTTTTAATCTCACCCACACGATGACCTCTTTGCATCTGATGATACTTGCCTGAGATCAAACAGACATGGAACACAAAGTAGTATC
Source organism: Alligator sinensis (assembly GCF_000455745.1). NCBI lineage: Eukaryota > Metazoa > Chordata > Crocodylia > Alligatoridae > Alligator > Alligator sinensis. The sequence continues at coordinate 299,003 of NW_005842879.1, forward strand.
CAAGAGGCATTTACAGATCACTCATCAGTAATCACAAGACAAGCACCCATGTATTCTGCCTGTATGTGGCCATGCAAAATAGCATATTTATCAAAATCGAAGACAACCCTAAGTTTAAGAATTATGTTTGTTATAATTTTCCATGTATAGAATCTAATTATTAGAGGACCATCTTAAATTCATCCCCACTCCCACTGCAGCAGAGAAAGCAGTGGTGGGGGGAAGATGGTGGGAATAAGGCAGTGGGGGAAGTAGTAAGGGGGCAGGTAATAGAGGAAGCAGTGGGGGACAGGCAGAAGGGGAACAGGTGGTGGGGAGGCAGTGGAGACAGGCAGTGCTACAGGAAGTGGGGAACAGGCACCTTGCTCCCTGTCACCTTTCCCCTTCCACATATCCCCCCCCTTGCTCCTACCTCCCCTCACAGACTCTGCCGCCTGCCAGTCTCAGGCTCCCACCCGCTGTCTTCCCCTGTCCCTTCTTCGTATCCTCCCCACAGTTGGGGCCAAGACCAAGGCCACAGCCAGGGCCATGGTCCATAGCCCAGGCAGAAGCCCAGGTGGAGCCTGCGGGTGCCAGAGCAAAGGTAAACAGCAGGTGGTGTGGAAGGGGGTAGGGGGAGCAGGGGCTCAAGGCTGCATGGAGGCAGAAGTGGCACTTCAGGGGAAAGGGAGATCTGGGGCCCAAGTCTGCTGAAAGGAGAGGCAGGGGTGCAGTGGCAGCAGAGTGGGGGACAAGCAGCAGCTGCATCTCCAGTCCCAACCTGGGGCCAGGGCCAGGGCTGCAACAGCCACCTGTCCCATGTTAAATGGGGAAATAAACCTTATCTTAAAATTGAGTAAATACATACATAATCCCATTTTTGCAGTGCCTAAAATAGCCAGCCAGAGGGTTTAGAGTAGTGCAAGTGATAGACAGGAAACTACATAGCACAATATGTCCACAGATCAGGGCAAGACTTTATGAAGGGGCACTTGCTCTGAAGGAAAAGCCTTTTCGTCCTGTGTACCTTCACAGATGAGCCAGAAATGCTGCATGTATTAGATGCTCCACCAAAAGAGGCAGGTCTGTGTTTCAGTATTGAGCAGAGTACAGAGCAGAAATTTCCTTCAGCAAAATTCCCCAACACTCATTTTTAATTAAACCAGTTCACTGTTTCTCAGTCCTGACTGCATTGAACCCTGACTCACGGGATGGCACTGTCACATATTTAAAAGTTACTGCATAGCAGGTAGCAGACAGGGTTTGTGGAGGTGGTTTCTTTGCAGTGTCAGCCTAAATTTAAAGTGAATGAAAGTCTCACGACAGATGGGGGATTTCTGTGCCATACTGGGTTTTTCTCTGTATGTTTCCACACTCCATAGTTTCAGCTTAAGGCCCTGTGCATTTCAAGAGACATTGTCTATCACTTAAAGCTCCATATTGCTTTCTTTTGCAGAAAGTACTTTTTTTTTGTAATTTCTTTATGTGCCTTTGCATATTATATATTAATTAGAGACTGGGAGCAGTTTCCTGGAGGGTTTCTGATGGCTCTGAAAAGGTGCAAATAACTAATGTCCAGAACAAAATGATCCAAGCTTCTGACTTCCCCTGCAGTTTTCACTTTGCCTGGTTCTTTTTTAGTCAATTATGATCATATATTTGGAGTTCATCCATTTACTGTGAATTCCTTGATTTTTTTTTTCTTTTTAAAGTCAAAGGCCTCTGCAGGCCTCTGAGTTTAGTTAGATAAAATGTGCTTTGAATCTGATAGGAGACAAGCATGCAGGAGGTCCTATTTAACACTCTCATAGAACTTCACTTACCTTACATTGTCTTGTATGCCAAGGGTATTAACCATTATTCATACTTGATATTCCCTCCAAAAGACAGCATGCCCTGGGGATTGCTTGGATGTTTTGATCTGTTAAATCGTTCTGAATGCCAGAAAGCTACAGTCTGAATCTGAAGGGAAAAAAATCCTTTTGTAACCACAGGTCAGGAACAGGAAATATAATACATTCTTGCTCTCATTCACACAGTGCGCAGAGTGCCAGTGCCTAGAGGTACCTGGGTGATGTCCTGCTCACAGCACCCTTAGCACTGTGCAGTAGCCATTCCCTCTGAAAGGGAGGAGGAGGTAGGCATAGACATGGGAGGAAGCAGTCCCAGAGCAGCGTGGCCCCAGAGCTCTACTATTTGTGGAATAAAGAAAGGGGAGAGGGGCCATTGGCTCACTTTACAGAGGTGCCAATACCTTTTGGTGCTTGGAACAGGTTTCACTTCAGATTCATGACTGCCATCCTTTATGTGGTCCTATGTGCCTGATTTGCATCAGAATGATAACTCTTAGGGTGCCTATACACATGCTTTGGGGTGGTTGCTGGGGGGAGAGGGGGGAGTTTTAATAAGAGTGGCTTCCAGGAGCCACTCTAATTAAAATGTCACAGTGTCTCATGTGGGGGGGGGCACTTTAATTAAAGCTTGTTTGATAATCTTTAGTTAAAGTGCCACTGCTGCCATTTTGAAATGCGGGACTTTGAGTACACCAAATGCTGCAGCTCGTCGGAGTGCTCGAAGTAGAATGCTCCAGCAGACTCCAATTTATTGAGTCTGCTCCAACACATCTAATCAGAACATGTTGGAGCATGTGTATAGTGCCTTTCGTGCTATCTACACACCTTTCTTTTTCTGCAATGGGGTCTTTTATAGACAGGGGCAGGGTATCATTTAGCGTTATGTTTTGTAGTTTATTTCTCTTAATTAACTTATATCTTGAAAGGGCTGGGAGACTCTGGTGTATGAAACATAGCAGCTGTTTGTGAAAGGCATCAAAATACAAAGGCTACATCTGCTAGATGGGGATTAGATATTTTTAACCATATTTCATCGCTCACAATAGGACTGAACAAATAATGTCAACTCAAGTGGATCTTCCAAGAGGGTTTAAGTGACCACTTAGTTCCTGTTGCTGCACACAGTGCTTTGCAAGGTAGTAAAATGCATTGAAAACTGAACTAAAGACAAAAGACGATGAAGAATGTATTTCATTTTCCTCAGTAATGCCACAGGGAAAGGTTTTAAGCATCAGTAATGGTGCACAAAAGTAGTAGTAAAAGTGCCCATAGTTTGATTGAATAAGAAGAACATTTATTAATAAGGGATACTGGGCTGGATTTCTGTCAGGTCTTCCCAGAAAGCATCATTTTGCTATGTTCCTTCTTCCATTTGGATGATTTCTCCTATACATGGAATTCTTTGCACCAGTAGTCACATACTTCTTTCCTATCGTATTCCATCTGGATACTTCGGCCACACTGCAAACCCTCACTCCCATTTGTGGTCCAAAGGCCTGTCTTCTTATGTCATTTCCCCATCAAAAGGAGTGAGGGATACTCACACAGTATAGTACAGTATTTAGCTTTTCCAGTAAACTTATTGAAATCAGTGGGGGATCTCCCATTCTTGGATTATTGAATACACAGTCTAACTCCTGGACTTATGCACAGGAACCCATGAATATGTTCTGTCACTTCACCTGATTCTGGGTCCATGGTTGTACAGTACTAAGCCCAATGGATAGGACTCCAATTAGGTTTCCTGATTAATAATTTTAATATTAATAATTAAGGATCACTCTACTACTGCTAAGTGACTCATAACCAGTCATTAGGGCAATTCACTTAACCAACCCAAACAATTTCTACCCTGAAACCACACAGCTGACTGCATTTAAAAATGTAAAACAGTCATTTTGAGAAGGGTTTATAAAGTCATTTTTATATCTTTAAACTTAATTTAGCAGCAGGGTAAAGTATAATGCTTCCCTTTGGGGCCCAAAGTGCAAACATAAAGAAATTAGATGAGCCATTGAGAAAAAGGATCTGTGTGGTAAGCCAGTGCTATGCTTCCACCCATGAACCTAACTGAAATTAGCCAATTCACCTAACAGAGATGCATAAGAGCAATGACCTGTTACTAACACAGGCACTAATAGATTTTCTGACTACTCAGAAATAGGTTTTCTGATTATTCAGTTCCAGAAGGAGAAGATGAAAGTGAAAGAGATGACCAAATACAGTTCCTACTTTTTTTTCCAGGTTTGGTTTTCCAGGACTGGAAAACAAGAAGTTGGAACATTTAACCAAAGTTTGTATCACAGACACCAAGGGCTACATTGTAACTTTACAATCTGCCCTGAGGAAGGCATAATTCTGCCTCAGTACTCACTGGCTTAGGAGGAAAGAAGCATCCAGGTAGCTATACTTGAAGGGCAGAACCAAAACTCCTCTCAGTCTCCCATTTGCTCACTGGAAGGAGAATCAGAAGAGTAGCCACTGTTTTCCCCAGTGCACTAGAGATGCAGTCCAGTCTGGGCAAGCAGGGAAATCTGTGCCACTGAGGAAAGGCTATGACCATCTAGCCTTCAAATGTCATAGTCCCTTTTCTTGGCTACCATTGCACTTAGATTATATTGTACTTATCAATTTATAGACTCTGATTCTAAACCTTCAATGTGAAAACACCTGATCATTGGTGTTTTAGGATCTGAATGGGGTCCTCAATTCAAAGCTAGCCCATACCTCTATATTGGATTAAACCAAAATCCTATCTCCAAATTCCACTGAACTTCAGAATATTTGAAATCAGAATCAGATTTAAAATGTGCAACTCAAGTCCATTTCTCATTTGAAACTTCTTGTTCTCTATACCAAGGGCGACATACGTCATTAGTTTATTATTTCTTTTTCCATACTATTCTCAGTTAAATTCAGAATACATTATATCTTTGGAAAATTATTCCAAAGAGATCATTATGCATTTAGTTTGATGTTTACCTCTCATGTTCTTCATGCAATGGTAACTAGTGATGATTGCAGGAGCCAATAATGACTTTTCTCTATGTCCAAATTTTCAGAGGATAGGCACTATGGCTTTTGGCTAAGGGAATATTTATAACATATTCAGCTTTTCTTTTGCTTTAATGTTAAAATTAAGAGTATCAAGGGATAGTGCCTGGGCTATTTGCAATCCATTCAAAAATGCATATTAGAGGAAAATATATAATTCATTAAATGTATTGCTTAAGGTGAGAAACTTTAAATTGAGTTTTGTAAGTTTTGAGTTTGGGGGTTATACTTGGCATAGGCCACTAAGAATGTTGAATTATTCATACCAAAAGACTGCCAGTGGGAATACCAAGAAAACAGAAATGGAGCTTGGAATGTGGTTTCATTTTATTAAAAAAAAATTAAAAATTAAATAGCTGTGTTATACTTCAAAATACTTTATTCCCTCTTCATCAAAACAGCTGCTGATTTATAGCTGTTACTTTTGTTACTCTAATTCTGCTATACATTTTTTAGACAATGTATATTCCCCCTTACTGACATTAAGCCAGAATGACAGAGGGAACTGTACTACCTACTCTACTGACAAATATGAAATATAATACTACACAACTTTATAGCCCTATTGTTTTGATTTCCAAATAGTCAGGAGATATGCACTGTGATATGTTTATAAAGGAAAATGAGTTTTACTCTTACCTATCATGATGTTGCTATTCCGTAAAATCAGTTTGTTAAGTTAGTAAAGTCCTCTTTCAAAGATGGAAGGTGCTATGCAAATATTAATAATTGTTAATAATGTAGCTGTGCATGGACAGATGTAAATGTAGCCAGGAAAGAATCTATAATACTGCAATTAAAGCTTAGTCCAACTCTGTTATGAAAAGATCAGGTTACCTGGTGTCCAAAAGGAAACCTCTTACTTGTATAAAGTAGAGATTTTTCTTGGCAGCAAAATATCTTCTTCAGCTGCTATAAAGAAAAAGCTGGAGCAAGAACTGAAATGAAACCGAGTACTTGCTTGGACTCTGTTTTTTCATCATCAAATACGGGTAACTCCCATTGATTGCAATGGGCTTTTCTCATCTCCTGTAGAAAGAGGATAGGTAGGTTGTAGAAATAGGAAAGATCAAAACACAGAATTAAAAACAGGTTCCAGGGTTTCTTATTGAGTCACGTTTTCCAAGAGCTGTTCTCCCTTTTACTTTTCTTTTTCCGTCTCATTTAATTAGAAACAACACAGTGCTGAACATGTGAAATTAAATGCCTCAAACCCCTCACCCAGCAACCCGCCACCTGCAGCTCTACTAACTATATGCACATGGCCTGTGGCTTTCCCCCTACATGAAGAGAAGAAGGAGCAGAAGTCAATTCATCTGATGGAGTGTCCTGTTTCATCTCATCTTCAGAAATGCAGTTGCTCAGCAAAATTACAACTCAGAAAAACAAGAAAAGAAACCAGGAAAGCAAACATAACATAACATTATATAACAGATTGAAAGAACAGTAACAGAAGTATCAGGGCTTTACCCTCCCCCCGCCCCCCCAAACGAGCACTGTTACTCAAATTTGCTGGCTTTCACTGTGGAAAACCCTAGGTCTCCATTCCCAAAGTAGTTTTGGCAATGCGTGGGGTAGGAGCTGGTGACCCTCTGCTATGGCAATGCATGCTAGACAACATGTGAATTCTTAGACAGGACAGAGTCATTCAAAGTATCCATTGGAACAAGTCAAACCCTGAAGTGCAGAAGTTTAAATACCACATTTTGTGCCTTTGGGAGAACCCTGCAGCAGAGAGTAGGGAATGGCTCCTACAGCAGGGTGGCACAGTGGAGGATGCCCTTCTAGCATCTTAAGTCAGCACAGGGGCTGGTCCATGCTTTCTTCCCTTCCCTTCCCTGCCCCTCCCCCACTCCCCACAATTACACCATTGCCAAAGTGTTGCAATCAGACTTTATATACCATAGGCATTATGTACCTGCTCCACAGACTTGAGTTAAAAGTTATGAGAAAAGAATAACCTTCAACTCTCAGGACAATATTTGAAAGGCATGTGTTGCGTAGCTGTAAGGACAATACAGCACCGGAAACAGGATGACCAATGCAAGTAGACCATTTGAATTTTGCATAGATTCAATTACATAGGTGCAAGTAGCAGTGGTGTGATACAATAGCACCAACAAAGCTCTCCAGGCCCATTTCATCTTTTATGTAACCAACAGCTTCAATGAGTTTACAGGATAGATGACTTGGACCCTTCATGGTTACTGGAAAAACACATCACTTCAGAACCTTGTCTGCCTCACTTCTCTTTACTCATTTGACACCCTTCTTTACTTTGGATCACGCTGCATCTGTTGAAAGATAGTTGGGTATCACATTCACAGGGTCTGCATTAAATAGTCCTAACTGTTACTGCAAGGCAAGCAGTTAATCACTGGAAAGCCACTTCCTTGAGGAACTAATTGAGTCACATTGTGAGAGAGATTTTGCCATCTACTTCATATGCTTTTCCCCCAAATCACTGATTTTGACATTTGCTTTAATATTTCATAAAGTCTTTCGCAACTGACTGACACCGAGCATGGGATCATGAATCTTTTAACAAGAAATCTCTGAATCTGTCTTTCATCATGTGATGGTGAAAAAGGAACGGTATTTATTCTTGCTTTGATTATTTTTTTCCAACAAAAGGAGCAGTGGTCACAGTTACAAAACTATCTTTTGTTAGAAAAAAGGGGTTGAGGAAAATTCCTGGATTGGTCCCAGGAGAAAAAAAATTACTTTCTTCATAGCAACAGTCCACATTAGCTGATGAAAATAAAGGCAAAAGTACTGTGTAACAATCCCCAGGCCCTGGAAGAGATAGATGCCCCTGTTTTAGGGCAGACTGCCCCTGCACTCTTCTGCCACGCCTTGATGTAAAATGAATATGTATAATGTGGCAGGCCGCCCCCTTTGTGGCTCTGGTGTATTAAGCCTATCACATAGCTCTGAGCCATCCCTACACCATGTCCCATGCCTCACAGATAGCAGCCAATTCTACATACTACTCTTCCAGACTCTTTCTGAGCCCCACACATCATTTGGCCCACTCAGGCCTTAACGCCCCACTTGGTGGGCCTTGACCCTTCACTGGACTACTCCTTGGCCCCTCCTCAGGCCATACTCTGCCCCCTCCCTGGGCCACACACACTCACTTCACCCCCTCCCCAGGCCACACTTCATGTTCTGTAGGCCTCTAGTCCCTCCCAGTGGACCTTGACCCCAAGCCTTTCCCCTCTACAGGGTGACCCACAAGGCAGTGGGGGCTGATGCTTTCTGCCCCCTGCCCCCCAATCTTTCATTGAGAAAGTGCAGGTGTGGCATTTCCTGGGGGCTGTTCCACCACCAGCAGCCCCACCACACCAACCAACCCCAGCAGGGTGCAGTTTCAGGTCTTACCCAGGACCAAAAGGAACCTCCTTCATCCCCATAATTCCTATCTTCAACCTCCAGGTGTTCCAAAATCTGCAGTTTTCAGGCTGCATAATTACTCCTCCAGTTCCCCACGTGTAACTGGGAAGTCTGGGTTTATACTCTGTCTGCATAGCCCTCCTCCAATCAGGTGGCCTTCCTTCAGTAAAGCCAATTAGGTGACTACCTTATTGGGCCTGAACCCACCTGCCAACTACTCCACAGCCTGCCTGATGGTCTTAAGGTGGCAGGTACAACCAGTGTGCTGCCACACACTGCAACAATGTTGCAAATAAATAGGTTTGATTTATATATGCAGTTCCTCTAGGGAGAAAAAAACCCTTTTAATAAAAATAAAGATTGGAGGTAGTGTTTCTCATATTGAAAGCCTTTTACAAACATTGACTGATAAACTAATACCCATGGGAAAGCACCCAAAGTTCCTTTTATTTGCAAAATGAGGCCAATGGTTTGATTTTAGTCATATCAGAGTATGTAGAAGGTAGGTAACCTCAAAGGAAGCAGTGACTTTGAGTGGTTAACATACAGATTGCAGGAAACTGCATGACCCGGGATTGGAGAAGTGTCGCAGAAAACTGAGGTGCCCTGCTCCTAGAGAGAGGAAACTACCAGGGAGAGAGCCCTGGCAGGGAATAAGGAGCACAGCTGTGGGTTGCCTGGGGCAACCGGGAAGTCAGCTGACCGGAAGGGGCAGGGCCTGGCCCTCATAAAGCCCAGGGCTGATGCCAGGCTAGCAGTTACCTGCCAGCAGCCAGACAGAGAGGAGCTCCTGAAGCTAAGATGTGAGAACCGCTGGTACTACTCAAGCCGAGTAAAGGATGGCGGCTCCGGGACATCGGAGCAATGTTGTTATAGCCAGGCGGCCTCATAGGGGACCCACAGTAGCGTGGGGACCCCAGCACCAGTAGGGGCACAGCTTACAGGGTGCTTAGACCCCAGCCGAGAGAGGGGCATTTGAGAAGCCCCAGTGCAGGCGTGGCAAGCCCCAGGAGGGGCACTACTGAGAAGCCCTAGTGCGGGCGTGGTGAGCACCAGAGAGGGGACATGATTGAGAAGGCCCAGTGGGGCCACGGAGGCCCCAGAGAGAGGGCAACTGTACAGAGAAGGCCCCAGAGAGAGGGCAACTATACAGAGAAGGCCCCGGAGAAGGGGGCAGCACTGCGGGAGGCCCCGGAGAAGGGGGCAGCACTGCGGAGGAGGCCCAGGCTGGGCACAGAGCCCCAGGAGGGGGCGGTGATACCGAGAAGGCCCGAGTAAAGGGCGGCAGTACTGAGGAGGCCCGAGAAACGGGCGTGAGTACAGATAGAGAGACAGACCAACATCCATTCCAACTGCGAGGCTTGGGGCATGGTATAAGGGGTGATTGGAGCCACGCATAGCCCATAAGGCTAGGGTGCCCAGGAAGCACCCATGGTAGAGCAGAACCCATAAGGGGTCCGGGAATTCACAGGGCCAGAAATAACCGTGTGCAAGGAGACATAAGGCAGCCTCCCAACTGATTTAAACATCAAAGACGTGGCGGGCGAGAAACCGAGGGGACCCTTGGGCCGACTTGGCATGGAAGAGGGGGCCTTAAGGAGATCATGGCCCTCCTGTAGGACCCCGCCGTGACAAGAAGCATACTGGAGCAGAATAGAAAACCTGATATGTATTCTTGAAAAAAAAATGTTATCAACTATTTACTGAATACAAAACACTATAAAGGTGGAGGAAAGTGGTAGAAACAAACAAGGAACAGGATATCTTACTGTTTAAGGGTAAAATTTGGGCTAAGTTATAAGCTATTATTTTGTTCTGAAACCCATTGAAATCAATAGAGTCTTTCCATCAGCATCAGTGAACTTTGGATCAGTCCCTATAACTATGGGCATATCTATACAAGACATTTACTATGGAGCTGACTAATTAGTTCCACAGTAAACATCTCAGCATCTACAGGACTTCCCCATTAGGGCATGAGAAAATAATAAACTCTGCAGCAGGGTATTTATAAGTAGTACCTTGCTGCGGAGTTTTTTCATGTGCAGCAGCACACTGGCAGCCATTGACCCAGCTGGCTGGGGCATGAGAGTCCTTCAGTGTGGGGGCTGCCTGCTAGCTGACTCCCAGGGCCCTTTACTAGCTGGGGCTGCTCTGACTGGGCTCTACATGCTGAGTATAAATAAAGTTAATTACCACCAGGCACATTCAAATAGCGTGGCCAGGAGCAAAATGCTCCAGAGCAACAAGCCACATACTTTTTCCATGTGCGCTAATTATACATGTAGATACACCCTTAGGGCCCACAGAGATTAAATATGTAGCACTATCATAACTTTTAGTTTAAAATCATTACATTTCTATTGATTTGAGTCTTATTTTTAAGTATATATCCTATTTATATGTGAATAGCATATGTGTGGAATGTATCCAGCAATCAATATTTAGAGTCAGTGCCCTCCAACTACTTTGTAGAGCTCTTTCAATACAAACCAGCTGTAAAGTGACGTATCCAGCCACTTTAAACAAGCTTTGCACAAAATTTACATGGCAGTCAAGATTTATCAGGATCAGGTAGACAAGGATCTTTGGATAAATCTGATATCTTTTATTAGACCAACTAAAAGAGTTGGAAAATTATTTTCAAGCTTTCAGGTATAAATACCCTTTGTCAGGCTGAGGAAGCATCTGCAGTTGGTGTGTGCTCTTCCTGGATGGAATGAATAGTAAAGAGGCCAGAAGCTGGTATGCATGCAAGAAAGCCAGTGACTTTCTTGCATGCATACCACCCCCTCTGGCTTCTTTAGATATCAGATTTACCCAAAGAACCTTGTCTGCCTATGTCCTTAGACCAACACAGCTACAACCTGTACCCCAGGACCAGGTAGAGTAACTTGATCTGCTGAAAATAATGCATGCAAGGTAGTCTGATATGTTAGTACTTCAAGCTTTCAAAAAGTAATCATGTTGCTTTATGTAGCAATAAGAACCAGGACTGCATAATAGGTGTTTGCCTGTGGGTAGCATGCATATTCTTTCAGATTTTCTCCCACTCAAAAGCATTTTTAACCCCTTTGAAGTCTGTGAAAGGAAAAACAGATACAGGGATGGCCTGCTTTTGTAAAGCTGAAATCATATAATGTAATGAAAATTTACTCTTTAAATGGGTTATTGAAAATGATCTCAAGAAAATTTGATTTTTGCTCTGAAATATTCTGGGGAAAAAATACTGATTTTCTTTGATCGGCTATAATGAATGTTGAAATGTTTGGACAATTCAAATTATTTTTTTAAAAAGAAACAAAATGTTTCGAAATATACCTGAAACATTTTAATGATTTTCTGACTAGCTCTACTTGGTAAGTCTGACTTGAATCATATGTACTTTAAGATCCAAAATTCACTGAACAGCCTTTGCACCCTTTATTCCTTCCTTGTTAAAACCTACTTAGACTTAGCTTTTCTCATGCTGCTTCCATTTCTAACTATTTCTGCAATATTTTCAGCTTGGCTGAAATCACGATGTGTCAAAAAAAAAGAGTATCTTGTAGGAAAGTATGTTCCTCAGTTTGGAACACACTTTGCTAAGTATCTGCACATTTAGCTGTTTATCTAAAAGGAACTACCATAACTCCAGTGGCTGCTAGTTTCCCCATCCTCCCACTCCTTCCATTTTCTGCCCCTAAATCTGAAAAGAGCATCTGTTCCATTTTGTACTGGATCTCAGTGGTATATAAATCCCCATCTCTTAATTAGGCCTCTTTTCCCTTGATGATTGTGTTCTTTCCAATGCAAGCCACAAAACATCTCAACTTTCCACCTGCCACACTGTGATTTTGCTTTTGAAATAGTTTACCTTATGGATGTCATAGTTTCATTAACCACGCCCATTTATTTTGATAATTTCATGAGCTGCAAGGTTAACAAAAAGTGCTTTGATTTTGGAATTTCCTTATAGTAGCTGACAAGTTTTAGCTTTACTAGTTTAACAAATAATATGCTCATTGCATTTTGTCCCATATGCAACACTAGATATTAATCTTTAGGACCCCATGCCACATCTTAATTATGGCCACCCTTGATACCACAGAGTTACACAGAAGATTAACACAGTGTTGCTACAACAAAGGACTGCTACAAAAAGTGACAACCCAACAAGTGACATGCAACACAACGGGTTTCAAAAGCAGAAAGATCTCCCTTATTGAGGACTCTACCTGCATCTGGGAAGCCATCAGTGAGCAGGAAGCTGCTACATGTCAAACATTCCTCTAGACATCCTAGTCATGCTGGGGACAATGTCCAGATACAAGTGGCTATAACCAATTAGTGCAGATCAGAGGGGCCTTCAATTCGCTTTAGTCTATACTGGTGGTGAATTCGCTTCCAATTAATTTATCGAAACTAATTTCCAACAAATTAATTCTGGGAATGCACAGCAGCAATTTCTGATTAAAACAATATTATTCCTTCAAAAGAGAATATTGAAAACTACTGCAATATCCTCAGAAGTCTCTAAAACTTTCACATATACAATCTATATTCCTGGGATTTAGAGCACTTGGTAAGTATAAACATTCAAAAAGACCAAGCCTGAACTGATTCAATCTTTGCAGGTTAGTTTAACCTGCAAAGATTGAACTGATTTGTAAGTAAATAAACATTCACTTTTGATTCTGAAAATGCAGGCACATGCCTGTAGTGGCTCAGGCCAGAAGCTGGGGGCACTAAAGAGAGCTCTCCCTTCCCTTCCTCAGTGGCCAGGTAGAAGGCAGATGAACTGGGGTTGGGGGAGTGTGTCCAGGCCCCCAGCAGTATGATTGGGGAGGGGTTTAAACCTCCACCCTGGCCTGCAGGGACCCCAGCCAGGGTGTGCCTGGAGTAGGAGGTGGGAAGCAGGCTTTTTTTTTGGCAGCGGGGAGAAGCATGGTCAGACATCAGTCCACCATGGTCCCCGAAGACGAAGGGGCAGGGAGAGGGGTTATTCCCCCTTTCTTACTCTCTCCCCCCAGGTCCTCCCAGGACCTCATGCATTTCCCCCACCCCTTGCTGTTGGGGGGGGGGGGAGGGTTGTGGCCAGCCCCATTGGCAGCCTGAGGCCCCCTCCCTCCTCTATCCCACGAGCATGAACTCCAGCCAGGCAGACCCCAGCTGGGGTCCATGCTGGTGGGAAAGGGGAGGGAGGGGGGATTAAATCCCCCTCCCCCGATTTGCTTCAGGCTGCCAACTGGGCTGGCCATAACCCTCACCATTTGTGGGGGAGGGGGGAAATGCCTGATGGGGGCTGCTCTGCCATAACCAAGCGGACCCCAGCCTGGTGCCCTCGAGGGAGAGGTGAGGGAAGGGGAAATAAACCCCCTCCCTGCCCCTTCACCACAGGGGGACATGCCAGGCTGGGGCCTGGCCATGCCCTTGCCCCTGCTTCAGTTAGAGAGCAGAGGGACAGGGCCATCCCTCCTCTTTGGAGCAGATAGCACAGCCCAGTCCAGGACTGAAAAGCATTCTGGGATGCTGGGGAACCCTGGTTTAACTTAAACAAGGAAGAAGTCTGGGACAGAAGTTCCATAAACCAGTTTGACCCAAATCAGTTAAGTCTGATACTACATTCAGCCAGGTTTATCATAAATCAGTTTCGGCCATTTTGAAACTGATTTACGTGCACTTCACATATGTACTGTTAGAGGTTTAAACCAGTTTCTGATCACTTAAACTGGCTCATGTGTAACTTCTGTTAGCCCTTGAGTTCGTCGCATGGCTCTTCATAACTTGGTTGGAGACTTGTGTTTGATTATGATACCTGACACTAAATGCAAAGCTATACAAAAGGTTTCTTTCACAGTGCATTGTCTTTCCAACTGTAACAGCCTTTCCAAGCTTCCACTGCAAACAATGCAAAAAAGTACAAAGGAACAAGTGGAAATCAGTGGCCAGCCAGCGTTCCATATAAAGATTGATACAGCTTCCTGTCTCGTAGGAAATGCCCACACCATGACCTGTCATTTCTGCTGTCTGGACTAATGTCTCTTCACTTCCTGGAGCAAAACAAAACACAGACCAAAGAAAGTGCCCTTTTTCCTTTGTTTCATTATTTATATTGCTAAATGTCTCCATCCCGTTGGAATAAGTGCACAGAGAGAGACTCACTGAGTAGGTTTGCTAGGGAAAAGGACGGTAGAAGGCATGGACTGGTTGTCCAAAACCAATATAAGCATAAACCACTGAATTTCTGGAACAAGAAACTAGGAGTTTGATCCATAAAGAAACAGGCATTGGGACACCAAGCACTGTATCACTTAGATTACTTTCAGAGACTCTCAAAGTGGAATTTATGGTCTTGAGATAGGCACCTAGGCTTGTTATGCAATGCACAGGGAAAAGGGGAAGTTTTTAAATGGGATTCACAGCATCCAGGGTGGTAAACTGAGGAATACTTAGCATAACAAACAAGCTGAAATTAAAAGAGGATTATATCTTGATCACCACACCCTAAGCCTCTTGCTTAAAGCTGCAGGGAAATGCCTGCCTCCTTCAGGGAATTCTCCTAGGGTTATGTAGCTAATTTATTTCAATCCAAAAGTGTCTGCCTTTGCAATATCAGCCCACTAGCTAGAGCACTCATCCAGCATATGAGAAAGCTGAACTCAGTTTTCTCCTTGGGGAAATTCAAACCCATATCTTCCACTTCCCCAGAGAGTAATTTGATCACCAGGCTAGAAGCTAGGCTGCGGTTGAGCAGAAAGACACTTGCCAACCCTGCTTTTGAAGCTGTCCCATGATGTAGAAAAGAAGGAATGATTCACTAGGCCAGAGAGAGGGAGCAAAAGTGAGCATGAATCTCGAATCTACCAGTTCTGGCATCACCTGGGTTCTATCTTCTGTTTATCCAATGACTGTTTAATATAAAATGCATCAGCAACCATTAGAGCAGGAGCAGGAACCCCAATTTCTTTGCATCTATTTCATCACATGTGCTCAGTAACTTCATTTAAACTTGATCCAGCCAAATTATCTACTATCCCTTCCTGAAGGAAATAAATGAGGCTGATACAAATCATCAAACTGTGTCATCATGCTTGCCAAGCACAGAAGGCCTAGACTGGCTGCTGAAGTGAATGAGGTTTTGTTCTACAATAGGATACTTTCTAGCTGTTCTAATGAAAACAAATTAAGTGGCTTTCTGAACATGAGGATTTTAATCTCTACTGAATAATGTTAGTTTGGACCTCAACCAAGAAGAGACTTTCATGTATGCCTCTGTACATACTGAGATATTGCAACAGAATGGGAAAATCATTTCCTGCGCAGTGTTCTCAACCCCATTCAATTACACTGTCGCATAGTGATATAGTGATATATTTTGATGACCCTGGATTTAATAAGGCATTGGAATTACCTGAGAAACTTTTGCTATTTTAAAGTCATAATTAAATCAAACTTTGAGGGCCTGAATTTGATTGCTGTAGGTACAATTACCCATATTAAAAAGTAACTGTTATTATTTTTCACTGGAGGAGACCCTGATTTTTTTAATGGAAAAAAATAAAACGCTTTAATATTGACAAATGTTGTCTTTGTTTTTTGTTTTTTAATGAATTAAACAAATATGTAACTATCAAAGAAATTTTCTTTTGTCATAAACACTTAACATTTAATCACAAGAGAACATTTCCTACTGAAATTTCCTTTAAAAAAGATTTTTTGACCAGGTAAAAAAATCTACCACCTGTACCATTATTATAGCTACCTCTATATCAATATTATTACTTAACTTAAAATGTGTTATTGTTGAACTGACACCTATATGGAATTTTAAATTAGCACTTGGTGCTTATATTTTGGAAATATTCAGGAATAAACAGTTAAGCCAAATTCTCAAACTGGGTTATGTTGCAAAGGGCTCAAAATCTCCATGAAAATGCCAAGCAGAAAATTCAGCAGGTGTAGGGTTATTCCTTCCTAGTACTGCCACTGAAGTAGTAAGGTTGGGCATATGCAATGTAGCTGCTGAACATGCACAGATTAGCTGCTTCTATCCCAGTTGCCATTGGAATCCTTCTTCAGAGTATGTCTAGGCCACGTCTCCAGTGCTGTCAAGCCTACCATGACCTATCCATCCGATGCTGCTTATGTGTGCCAAACCCAGAACACAGCAGTGTAGATATTAGTGATGCCCCCTGCCTGTGGCTTCCTAGCCCATGGAAAACAGAAATCTAGAGAGCAGCTATGAATGCTCTTGGAGCACTTTTACCCTCTCATTTCTGAGAGGTGGAACCATGCTCTTCAGCA
>NW_005842879.1:315601-323545 GCF_000455745.1 Alligator sinensis
AGAGTAGTTACACTATGTTTAAACTGTATAGGCATAGATTGTCTTCTTGTCCAGAAGTTTCTTAGTGGATGTCCATGAGTGGCCTCATTTTAGCCAAAGACTCTCTGGCAACAATAGGATTAGAGGCTTTAAGTCTGTCACAATTTCAACTGGCAGTGTACATCAAGCTACAATGTCTTGGGCCTTAGCTCTCAGTCCCTGGCTCAAATGCTGCTATATTAAGCATAATCTGAAATAAGGTGGCAATATATAGATTATTAGTATTGAATAATTATATTAGGATATTGCTCAGACATCCTGAACAAGACCTGGGTCTTATGGTACTAAGAGCTGTTTAATGTATTGTAATGTTGAGTGTTTCATAGTTTCATAGTAGTTTGGAGTCAGAAGGGACCTAAATAGATAATCTAGTCTGAGCCCCCGCCACTGGCTGAAGCACACGCTGGGACCACATGACGCCAGACAGGTGTTCATCCAACCTTTTTCTGAATTTACCCAAGGTAGGAGCGAGGACCATTGCTCTAGGAAGTTGGTTCCAGATCCTAGCCACCCTAACAGTGAAATAGTGCCTCCTACTCTTTAACCTGAACCTATTCTCCAGCAGTTTCTGGCCATTGTTCCTCGTCACCCCAGGTGGTGCTGGGGGGAATAGGACCCCTCCTATTTGCTGCTGATCTCCCCTGATGAGTTTGTAGGCAGTCACCAAATCCCCCCTCAGCCTCCATTTGCTGAGGCTGAACAGGGTCAGGTCCCTCAGCCTCTCCTCATAGGGCCTGCCCTGTTGCCCTCCAACTAAGCGGGTGGCCCTCCTCTGAACCCTCTCAAGTCAGGCCACATTCTTAAAGTGCAGTGCCCAGAACTGGACACAGTACTGCAATTGAGGCTGGACCAATGTCATGTAGAGAAGGTGTATCACCTTTCTGGACCGGCTTGAGATGCATCTTTGGATACACGACAAGGTGTGGATGGCTTTGCTGGCTGCGGTCTGGTATTGGCAGCTAATGTTCATCTTGGAGTCAATAATGACTCCAAGATCCCTTTCCGCCTCTGTGCTCTCAAGGGGGGGGCTCCCCAGCTTGTATGTATGCTGTGGATTCCTTCTCCCCAGGTGCAGCACCCTGCACGTATCCACACTGAAGCCCACCCTATTACCATCCGCCCACTTCTGTAGTCTGTCTAAATCTAATTGTAGCCTCTCTCTCCCTATAATATATGTTATATATTATAAGGTTATAACATGAAGTAGAATGCCCAGAAGCCTCCAGGGGACTTGAGGAATGAACTGCAATGTGCATTACAGCTCCCAGAAGACAGCAGGGAGCAGGATGAAGAGGAAGGAGCAATGCTGGAGTGTGGGTTGCTGTGGCAGGGAGAGGGAGACATGTGGCCAGGGAGTTGGAAGCAGCGGTGGAGCTAGGACTGTGAGCTGCAGCAACAGGGCTCAGATATGGAACTTGGGCAGATGATAGCTTATGGTTTTATGGGAACAGAGACTGGTTTGGAGCCCTCCAGAGTTGTGGGAGGGTTTAAGGTTCTCAAGTGTATATATCATGGTGTTTGTGTTTTCTACCACTTATCTGATCTTGGGTGATTTCACCACAGTGTCACTGTTTACTTCCTGTTACCCAGATCCTAAGTGTATATACCTTAACGTTAACAATTATTTACCTGTTTGTCCCCCTTTCCTTAGTAGGGATGTAAATATCATTTAAAAATATTCATTTAACCTTCTCTAATTATATTAGTTAAACAATTAACCAATGACACAGATGCTGCTGGGAGCCACTCTGGGCTCCCGGGGCCCTATGACCAGGGGATGTGGAAGAGTCAAGCCCAACCAGCCCATGTGAAGCCCTGCCTGGGGGATAGCAATTAAGCAACAAGCAGGTGTTTAATTGCTTAACTGATGAGTCATTTGGCTGCTGCTTTTCCTTTTAGGCTATGGGTACTAGTCCTCCTTGTCCCTCCCTTTCTCCTTCTGATTTCTGCTGGGGCTTCTCATGGTGTCCCTTCCCACCTTCCCTGCCAGACTGCCTGTCCTGAGCCAAAGGATAACCAGTAAGCTAACCAGTTATCACTATACTTATCAGTTAAACGATTAACTGTTTAACTTTTCACATCCCTACTCCTTATCCCATTGTGACCCTAATCCCCAGCATCCCCTATATGAAAGTGGGAACTTCCCTTGCCGGCTCCCTGTGCCAGTTCCTGGGGTTGCAGGGGTTGATACATCTGTTTCAAAGATTTCAAAGAACTTAAAAATGAGGCCAGTATCATCTGACTTCTTTTTTTTTTTTTTTTTTTTTTTTTTTTTTTTTTTTTACAGATGGGGAAACTGAGGCACAGACAGGTATACAGACCTTCTCAAAGTCAGCAAGCCAAAGGCAGCATTGAGAACAGAATTCAGGTCATTTGAGTTTAGTCTCAAACTTTGTCTATTATGCCATGCAACCTAGATTAGCTGGGGTGGGGGGTGTTGTTTGTTTGGGGTTTTTTGCAATTCACAGCAGAAATAAGTTTTGAGAAGGAATTTGATGGTGAAGATGGTTAATAGTTTTAGAGATTAGCTCAAGGAAGAAGTTCTATATATTAAAGCATGCAACAATTCAAAAAGATCATTATACAAGCGTACAAATAGGTGACTGAAGTGGTGGAATAGATAGAACAAGATGATACAAAAGAGTAAGTTATTTAGGAGAAACAGAGCTGAAACAAGCTTGTTAAATTTGAATTAGGCACGATAAGAGCCTGCATTGATTTACTTTAAAAAATAACTATAATTATACTTGGTCACTGATTCTGCTATGTCCATGCTATACTGCATGAGTATCCTTCTAGGGAAACCAAAGCAGCAGCAAGCCAAATCATGCTCTTAACCCAGGCTACAACAGTCTCAATATTGAAGGCTTGTGATAGGCAAAGCAATCACTGACTGAATATCTCCAGCCTTTCACAACACTTGTGAAGAAACTGATAACACTCAACACTCCACAGGAACCTGAAACAAAATGTGCTGTACCCAGACAATTGTGCAATGCTGTATATGGAGTGAAAAGCTTTTTTTATAACCCTCACTTTTATGTCCTGAAGTATGAGACAGGATTACCCTTATCACCTTGCAAAGCTATAAATATTATTTAGTCATCATAAAATCTGGCATTAGGTTTTTACTTAAATTAATCTAACATTGCTTGTTGAGACTGGGATACAGGGTTTTCCCACAGCTGTTAAAGCCCTGTAAATGTTCTAACAATGCAGTGGGCAGCCTTGAACCTGCTTCAAAGATATTTGAATACCAGCAGACCTTGGACAACATGTGCAGTTTCCTGCTACTTCTTTGATTCCACTCAGTTGGGAGTAGAGTTGGACAAATAATGGGGGAGGGAAAGGATTATTCATCAAGGAAGATTTTCAAGATGGGAGTGGGGTGTGAGTTTGGGAAATAGGAAGTGTGATGAATCAAACAGTTATTGTGGATTATGGTTTTAAAGATGATTGCCCACATATAGACCTGGGCAGCTTGGCCCCACTATGATACTGCTGGGGTGTAACCAAGCAAAGGAACAAGGTACATTAGCTGACTACCTAAAAGCTCCCTTCCATCTCTCATGCAGAATGGATTTCAACCATAGTAGAAAATCTAGGGCCTACAGCTAGACCTGCCATTATAGTACTTGTATAGCCCTCAGGGCTTTGCACTGTTGCGTTTGTCTTTCATGCTTTCTTTTCTGGGTAAAACATGTTGCCTAGAAACACCTTAGAATAAAACTTGTCAGGACAAGATGGGTAGTATTTATTGGAAACAAAATGACCCTACTTTGTTCATCAGCTCTCCATTGTACTTCACTAAGGCTTAAAATGTCTTTGGGGACAAAGTGGTATTACCAGCCACAGTAGGGGATGCCAGCTGACCTTTTCTTCAGTGGCAACTGAAAATGGAAGCTCAGTATCACAGCTGCTGATACATCTCCTATCTTGTTTGAAATCATTCAAGATGTCCAGAAACATCTGGACCAGACAAAAGATAGATAGAAATTCAAGCAAAAGAATGTTTTTTTTCATTACATCATTATTTATCATGTGCTTCATGTAGAAGCTGTAAAACATGCGTATCATTGTTGGAACTTTTGGGTGGGATATCACAAACCCACTCTGGTTTCAGGGCTTGGTGGAGAGGGGTCATGCAGGTTTCCTTGCGTCTGTTGTGCTGATAGAGCAGGCATAGGCCCACGGGAAAGCCAATGTTATGCTGCATCCATTTATGTTGGATCTATCTATCCCTGTATAGATTATGTTATGCTATCTGTCTATATCTTTATGATTTTGATTGTGGTTTAGCCAAAAGAAAAAAGGGAGTAGGCACAAATGCTTAGTAATTCTTGGTATTCTGATACCAGGGCAAGAACTCCAAATCATAGATAGAATCACCGATGGGATGGGCACCCACATTATTGTCTGCGTGTAATGGGAAAAACAACTGCACAATAGTGAAGGCACCTGCAAGAAATGGCCCATCAGGCCAGAGGAATGCCAGGTGTTCCAGGGAGATGAAGGTGCAGGGCCTGGCTTGGAGGTCATTTAGAGTATATCTGTGATAAAATCAGGGTCCCCCAGGTTTTGGAGAGTCAAAGTGCCCAGCAGTCAGGGCTGGCAGAATCAACAGGAAGGCTAACCTCTGAAAATACTGGCAGGTGTCTCCAAAGGACTGGGGTATAGCCAGATGATAGGGTAAGAAATTGTATTTGTCTCTTTTTTCTCTCTTCAAATTTATAATCTGGTATTTTTGTGTAATGCTTTTCTCCTATATAAGAAATACTTTTGTTTTGTCTCTGATTACCTATGGCAAAGAGTGATCTCTGAATGAGTGATATTTCAAACTTACCCATTCTACAGAAAGGGGGACCTAAAATTTCTTTCACAACCCAAAAGGGAGGACACCTAAGGCTGGCAGACTGCTGGATCTGTGAGGTCTGCTATAACGGCAGTGGAGCTGAGGCTTACAAGGATAAGAAGTTATCCCAGAGAAAACCTTGGTCTTTTCTTTGGGAGAAGTGGCAGGACAGCAGGGAGAAACTTGGGGCTCTGGGGGTAATCTGTGGGAAGGTTTGTGACGGGGGAAGAAGCATTTTTAAAGAAAAGAAATGTTTAACTAAATTGCTTTTTTTTTGTTGCTGTGTTGTTGTTTTTTAGGGTTACCATATTTCCAGGATCAAAAAAGTGGATACCTGTGTTGGGGAGGGGATAGAGGGCTGGCGGGGGGCAGGGGAGAGGAAGGGATGGGTATATGATTGTTGGGGGGGCAGTAATATGCCTGTGCCCTGCCTCTGCCCCTCACTCCTAAGCTGCTGCCCCCCAGGTCCTGCCAGTGCCCCTCACTCCCAAGCCACAGCCCTGCCCCCTCTCCCCCAGTGCTGCCAGTGCCCCTCACTCTCAACCCACAGCCCCTGCCCCCGGCCCTGCTGCCCATGCAACTACTGCCTGTGCACGTGTGCGCACACACACACACACACACACACACACACACATTTACTTACCAGGGCCTGCATGCAGAGCATGTGACCCCTGACAGCCAATCACCTCACCTGCTGCTCCCAGCCCCAAGCATCCAAGCTGCCCATTCCTGGGAAAAGCAGAGGCAAAGGAAAAGCCTCTTGCTCACATTTTAAAAACCTGCCCAGACATGAGTACAGGGGACCATAAAAGAGGACACGTCCGAGAAAATGTGGACATAAGGTAACCCTAGGGTAGGGGGGCATTTTCCAGCCTTTTTTTGCACCATTGTTAAAAACTTTTACCCTTCTGGTCTATCTTCCTCATCAGTCCTACGAATCTTGCTAGTTTAAAATTATCTTGAAATCATTTGGGCTGTGATGAGACAATCAAAAACAGTAACACAAGGGTTTTAAATTCCTCAGGATAAGGCTATGATAAGTTAATTTTTTTTTTTAGCTGCTCTTTACCTCAGTCCAAAAATTGTCAGCATTTGTCGCTATTTTGCTAAAACTAGCATGGCTCCCAAGGGCTTTTGCTGGGTTTCAGGAAAGCTGCTACTCCCTTATTATCACTCAGTGTGCCCAAGCCTAATACTTCTTAGATTGGAGTTTTTGAAGCCTCCACACCTTGGACTATGTACTTCTAAGTAAAACATAACATTTTGCCATTGACATAAAGTAGGCAGACTACTACTAGAGATTAATCTAGCTGATTTAAAAAACATGCCCTCCATGAAATCCTTCAGTCCATAGGCACAGACAGCAGACCAGATTTTTTAAAGTCCCCAGAGATGCCATCAGGCACCTAATGGATCCACAAACCAGATCCACAAAAGGAGTTAGGCATGTAAGTCCACCATGTTCATTTTTGTATACTCCCTCTTTTTAGTCCAGTGAATCCTTAATTAATCCATGCTAAGTGAATCAGTTTGACAGGAAGGACTGGAAGCTTCTCTTCTCTCCCAGTCTAAGCCCAGTGATTGGGGCACTCTTGGCGGTGGGGGGAGGATAAGAGTTTGAATCCTAGCCAGGAGGGAAGAAAAATTAATTCAAGTTTCCAAAATCCTGCATCAGTGAAATCTAATTAGAGAGGCATCTTTCTGCAGCCCAAAGTGAGGTGACTCTATCCAACAGAAGTGCAGGATTTAAAAGACTCACTTCAACCTGTGGCATCTCTGTAGCTAGTTTAGGCAGTACCTCACTCAGCATGCCAGCATGTTAGGAATGCCTTTTTGATACAGCTAACTCTTTCTATTCACTGCATAGTAAAACAGGTTCCTAACAGATGGGTGTGGATTTTGTTATACTAGCAAGGCCTAGGTCCTTTTATAGATCCAGCATTTAGCTGGTTTCAAACATTCATGAAAAACCTGAGCACTGTTAAAAGTTTAGTCATATGTTATCAGCGAAGGCAAGGTTTCACTCATGTGCTTTAGATTCAGTTGGTCAAATTTAATCCTCAGCTATATCCACATACTTCCATGTGTTGGACTTCAAGGATATGTAGACAAAATTTCACTCCATGGCATGTACAGAAATTAGCTTAATGTCTGGCTGGTTTAAAAGGAAGCAAGATGATTCCACCATCCAAAGGGAGTCCTCAGGGGCTACACAGTGTACCCTGCCATTTTCTGGCAATCCCAGAGCTCCCTTCTGCTGCACACATTCTTAACTATTGGAAAGGTCCCTTGAGGCCAATGGTAACTGGTATTGTTGGCTGTACTCTGCATTATAAACCAGCCTGACATGGAGGCCTGCAAGATCAAGGAGAATAAATGTCGTTTTACACCTTCCCCTTCCTATACTCTGTGCCAACCACTTGCCAGTTACAGCTCTGGATCTGAACCACTGATTTCACCTGGGAGTCTCTTGTCCTTGCAAGTATTTTTATTATGTTTCATATAGCACCCAGTTATCATGTCAGCTATTACTAGTGCTTTCCTAAGCCCGTTATAAATATCATAACACCTAGTTCCAGTGACTATAGGTTGCAAGTTTTCTTCCCCTTCTTCCCACAGACAGAACTGGTCTTAAGACTGGGTGACGTGGGCAACCGCCCAGGGCACCATGGTCAGGGGGGCACCACACACACACACACACACACACACACACACACACACACACACACACGCGTGTGATCAGCCCATGCTCACAACAGTGCTCTCCCCCGACACTGCCCTGGCCAATCCCCGCCCCCAGGCAGAAGGAGCACTGCCCAGCCCAACCCACCACCCAACTCCAACTGCTGCTCAGGAGTCAAGCTGGGCACAGGCAGGTGGGGTGGCACCTGCTTCAGTCCACCCACCTTGCTCCTGCCTGCAGCAGCACTGCTGACTTGTGGAGAGGCACCAAAATACAAGTTCACTCAGGGCACCATTTTCTCTAAGTCCGGCTCTGCCCATAGATAACATTAATCCTTGATAAAGCATTTGAACATATCCATGGGCATTCC
>NW_005842879.1:323555-336842 GCF_000455745.1 Alligator sinensis
ATTCTGACTTTATATGCCCACAGTTCTTTTATAAGGTATGGTATGGTCCTGTCTCTCCCTTTTAGTCTGTTGGGCTGATGGCAACATGTCATGGGCATCTGACCAGTCTGACTGCATTTAGAAATTGGGACATGGGAATTATCAATATATCATACAGCACCACTGTCACCATTTAGTCACCATCTCCTTCAGTTGAGTTGCCATGGAGTTATTGCATAGTTTTTGCAAAATAACAGTGTTATTTTAAGAGAGCTATGCAATTAACTCCTGTCATTAGTCCATGGAGCTCACTTAGTCATTAATAAGGCTGTTTGTTGGAATGATAGTTAGCTTACTGAATTCCCATTGATGGAAAACTTGTGAGGTTTGATTTTACTGGATGATACAATATGTTTCTGTGGAATAAGAGCAAGCATGCAATACTGATACTAGATGACAACACAGAGGCTGAATGTCAGGAGAAAATTAGCACTTCACTTGAATGTGTTTGAGTGGCTTTGCTTCATTCCTCTGGCAAGAGTGACCAAATTATAAGAGGCTTTTTTTCCATGCTGTTTAGCCAACAATGTTGTGTGTTAGCCTGCAGCATGATGTCTAAACTTGGAAATTTCATTGCTCTGAAGGCGAACTAAACACTTTCTTTTTAGAAAGCCTGTGTCCATTTCCTTCCAATAAAAAAATATTTTATTCAATCTCTGTCAGTTTCCTATGAAGAATCATCTTTTCCTTTGCAGTTGATATGCCACTGACCTCCTTAAACACACTAGAAATACTTACAGGAAGGAAGGAAGGAAGGAAGGAGACCTTAGTGTAAGCGCAAACCTGCCACTGAGAATCAAAGGTGAACAGAAACCCTGAAATGTTCAGATCCTTTTCCTTTTATTTTCTTTCTTTTTTGTTTTGTTTTTTACCTTTCCAGTTCTCTAGAAGTCACATGAGAAAAGCTATTGATCACTATATACTCCAGCTGGCACTGGAGATACCAGCACAGAAATCTTACAAGGAAGCCTTTTATAGTACTTCCAGTCTAAATTTAGAGACTAAATAGACTTGGGTAATTTGAATATGCATCCACACTGCTGTGAAAGAAACCTGAATACAGAGCCTTTGGGAATTTGCCTATAAATCTACTCAAAAGCATCTAACTTCAAATCAAGTTATTTTCCCACTTCAGGATATGGTGAGAGAATTGAGCCTCACCCTAAGAAATAGGCTAAACAGTTTATAGAAGTTAATATTGCCTCTGCAACTGAAAAGAGAACAGCCCGAACAAGGGCGTTGCAGTCTTAGGAAAGTATTTCTAGCATTATTCAATGATTTTTTTTTTTTGTTCCTAACTATATTTGAAAAAATACATAAAAGTATGCATTTTATGAATCAATCTCCAAATCTATGATTACTAAGAGCTTTGTTAGCTTGGCTCCCTTATTTGGCTCCTCTGTAGCTGGAGATCTGTGTCATGCGCCTGGCTGACCTCCCAGCACCACCTACTTCCACTGAATTAGATGCCATGGGATCCCACCCAAAGGAGTCAGTCCTCCCTTGAAACAATGAATAATTCTTATGAGACACAACTGGAACAGTGTTGCAGGGGCACGGGAAGCCCTGATAACATCGCTCAAGCCACAGCATTCCTTTGTGTCAGCAGACACAAGTGGGATGTTCCATCCTAAGCCTTACAGAGCAAAAGGAAGTGGGCCTTGAAACACAATGTTCATTGAAATTGGCTTTCATCTGAGGAATCTCATAGTGTTAACTACTGCTTGGTGATGTGCATTCCATGTGTAGCTGCGTTCTTCTGATGCATTTCCTTTGTTTGTTCCAGAGGGATAGCAGCACCTTAAAGCAGACACACAGTATAATTAAGTAAAAAGCATTAGTCTGTGCTTTGAAAAATATTAGGGTGAGGTAACAAATGTGTCTTAGCCTATAGTGAAAGCAGATGATATTCCTAATTGTCACCCCATCTCCTCCCCTCTCTGCATGAGTATTGCACTTGTTTAATGAGTACTGCACTTGTTGATAAAACAGGTTAAAGGCATGTGAATCTATTGCCAATCATCCTGTGAGAATCTGCACTTAGTGGATAGTTTTTCACTACAAGCAAAGGTCATGTATGCTCACATTGCTGTAAGACTTAAAGGGTACATGGCTTGAGAATAGTGCTATTACATGGAGGAAACTATAGCTACTTAGAAACTGCTATGATTTACAGTTACGTCACTATGTTTTGCATGTTACAGATGGTGTAGAACAGTGGGGCCCAAAATCTTTGGCAAGTGCCACAAATTAGCTTCACACCTTCCCCAAACACCACTCCAATCCTTTTCCTCTGCCCAATCTGCCACTCTTGTTTTCTGTTCCCTATTCTGTGCACCCTGCCCAAAACTCAGGCTGTGCTTTCTGCTTCCTCCCCTTTCTACTGCTGTGCTGCTTGCCCATGCCATTTCTGGCACACCTGCCACAGGTTGGCCAAGCCAGTGTAGAAAATCACCATCATCAAGGAAAAGTCATTTTACCCATGAAACTATAACACCATGCTTCTACTTTTACTTTGTGCTTTACTTTTCACAGTGCTACAACTTAAAGTGCTATTTCAGGTTTTGTTGGCTTTGTTGTCATTTGCAAAAAATTATAATCAAATGCACTTGTAAGTGCTTAGCAAATATCTAAGCAAAGAGTTGCTTTCATGGACAAAGCTGCGTTACCATTATGTGTTACTGTTTATGTGCAACATGTAGGTATATGATCAAGTATGCCAGTATAAGGACAGTAGGAGCTTCTAAGAAGCTAATGTTCTTGGTGAGTCTCCAGGGAATAAATTGCCCATTGTGTTACAGGCACAGCAGGGCACAGCATAAAGACACAGGCACATCTACTTCTTCTTTGGCATCCCTTAATCAGAAAATGAGTCAAAAGGATTCAAACTGCAGCAGGATGACCTCGATAAGAGGGAACTCTGCTTCAGTACACTACTTATTAGATCTGGGCCTGACATCAAACCTTGGACCAGACTAGGCCTGCACTTGGAACAGATCTGCAATCCAGATCTGAAAATGTATTTTGATGTTTGGGCCCTATGCCACTACTTACCATGCTGACAATTTATCAGTCAGAGAAGAGAATTCCAGGCCAGAAGGAGATTGTGTGCACGTGGGCGGGTGGGAGATTAGCAGTTTCCAAAATAGAATAATTTCACAGCTCATTTTAGAAACAAAGTTTATTTTAAAAATGTCATATCTCTAAACACTTCACTGACAAACCCCTGCCGTGCTGCCCACGGAGAATTTGTGAGAAAGGAGTCTGAGCTCCAGCAGCCTCTAGTGAATAAGTATTACTCAGCTTTGCGGGAAGGGGAGGGCAGAAGGAAGAAGAATCTTATCCTGCTCTTGAGCACCTTCATCTCAAATACCAGATGTCATGAGACTTCATGAGTAAGTGATGAACTGCGGTGGGAGTAAGGAATGTACGGCAGCTGTGCTAGACAGGAGCCAATGGAAAAATCAGTAAAAACAGAGAAATGAACCACAAGATCAGAGGAAAACAAATTAGAAGTTATGAGTCAAAGACGGAACTCAAATGGCCTTTAAACGCTCTGTAACTTTGAAGTGTTGTTTTCCTCACTCCATGGGTGCTGACTGAAAACAAGTGGCCAGAAGGCAGGGACAAAGAAAGTGGCAAGGTTCAGACCAATAATCAAAGGATAATTCAGGCTGATGTGTGAAGCACATTAGTAATCATCGGTATTGTAGTAGGGTTCAAAGGCATCAACCACATTTGGGCCTCCTTGCGTTAGGTGCTGCACAAACACACAACCCTTGTTCAAAGAATTTTTACACTATGGAATAACATATCTCTCAAGACATGTTTTAAGGCTTTCCTACCACAGTCATTTAACAACAGGTTTGACAAAAGACTCAAAACCACACCGTAAGCAGCAGTCCATCATAAAACAAGATGGATTCTGGATCCTAATAAGTAGATGAGTACTAAATTATCACATCTAGCCACCGTATCATTTGTCTAAATAATAATATCAGATGAAATGAGCTGTTGCACACAGAAGCTCAAGCCTCTCTGATTCAATTAGTTTATAATTAGGGTGTCAAGATGCAGCCCATGGAGCCCTGTAATCCAACCTACAGTGCATAGGGCTGGGCCAGTGTACTGCATGCAGCACCCATGCCAGACTGGCTCTGTATGCTGGATCCAGCACGCAAGGCTGGTCTGTGGCCCTGATCCAATCTTTAGACCAGCCCCACACCCCTTATCTTTCCCAGAGGGCCAAAGGAGTTTGATACTCTTGGTCTATAAGATGTACCTCTATACTGTCTTCTGCCTAACTTCAGACTAACACAGCTAACTACCATTCTATGCCAAATTATTCTTGGGTATATGTGAACAGTAAAAATCCATCTAGTATCCAGGACATTAACATTTTCTAGCTATAATAGGTAGTTAGTCTACTATGAACCTGAATCAGTCTATTCTACTAACCTCTGAACCATACCAATGAAAGTTCATGCCTCTCTGAATCAGTTAGTTATTCATGTGCCAGCATGTGCCTGAACCACTATGAAATGGCATCTGCATCTGAAAGGGACCTATGGGTGACAATCGACCAGAAGATGAACATGAGCCAACAGTGCAACGAAGTCATCAGCAGGGCGAATAGAACTCTGGTGTGTATCAGCCAATATGTTGCCAGCAGATTCAGAGAGGTGCTTCTTCCTCTCTACTCAGCCTTGGTGAGGCTGCAGTTGGAGTACTGTGTCCAGTTCTTGACACTGCACTTCAGGAAGGATGTGGATAAGCTTGAGAGGGTACAAAGAAGGACCACCCATATGATTAGGGACCTGCAGGATAGGCCCTATGAGGAGAGACTCTGGGAACTGGGTCTGTTCAGTCTGAGTAAGAGAAGACTGAGAGGTGACTTGATAGCCACCTACAAGTACGTCAGGGGTGAACACCAAGATCTAGGGGAGCAACTCTTCAGGAAGGCACCCCTTGGGAGGATGAGGACCAATGGGCACAAGCTAAATAAGGAAAAATTTAGGCTGGACATAAGGAAAAACTTCTTTTCCATATGAGCAACTAGAATCTGGAACACACTCCCAGCAGAGTTGGCACAGTCACCATCCTTGGAGGTGTTCAAGAGGAAGCACCTTGTTGAAATCATTTGAGCCCAGTAACCTCCTGCCCAATGCCCATGGCAGGGGACTGGACTTGATGATCTTACAGGTCCCTTCTGGACCTTTGATTATGTGATTCTATGAAATGGTTATAGCTGTTGTGGGTAGAATTGCTGCAACTGATTTTTTTTTTTTTTTGCTTTGCTATAGCCCCTGTAGTTCATTTTTAAATGAGAGGGATGGTGAGGAATTTCTCTGCCTTCACATTTCAGCAATTTAGCATTTTCAGCAGATTAGAATCATCTTATAGTGGCAGTGGTCAAACACCAGTACTATCTGGTAGTTATTTGGCTGTCTGCCTGAGTGGACATATCATCTAGAGCACTGTTTCTCAACCCATCATATGCGTACCCCTACGGGTATGCAAGACATGGGCAGGGGGTACACAGGTGCTGTGTTTTGGTCTTTGCCTGCTCAGGCCAGAAGTTCTGGCTGCCACCCCTCCCACCGTGTCTGGTGTGCCAGGACCTTCACTCCCCAGCGTCAGTGTGCCAGAGGACAGGGAGGGAGGCCCTGCACAGTCTGCTTTGCCCCGGGCTGCAGTGGAAAAAGTGGGACTCAGCTCACGGCAGCAAAACCAGAAGTGCCATGGTGGGACTTCTGGTTTCGCTTTTGCCGTGTCAATCAGCAGGGGGTACATAAGGTGCCAAAGGTTGAGAACCACTGATCTAGAGCTATATCATGAACCCACTAATGTGATTTTCATCCTTGTTAATATTTTCCAGGGAGAAGCCAAAGAACAAAAGAAAGCTGAATTATTCTTCAGCTATCTCAGGATGTAGTTGATTGCTAGGTTGGTGTACTGCACAGGGGTTGCTGCTGTTCATGGTGTGGTTGTCCTATTAAGAAACACAACCAAATCAGCTGGAAATAGCAATTAGTACCATAAAGAACCTAGAACAGGAAATTGAGTCATAATAGTCTTCAAGCTTAGCATGGTAGGAGATCCTACTAACAGTTATGTGCTGCTGAGAGGTGGTCTGTTCCCCCCAAGAATAGACCATGTGAGATTTAAGGAGATATTACTGGCAAAGGCTAGATGCTGCAGAGACCCTCTGTGTATTTCCATTTCCTCAAAATAAGAGAGATCTTTGAATTTAGTCTCCATTTAAAAGAGTTGTGCTCAAGTCATCCAGCCATGCAGGCCATATGACTGTTGTAGAGACAGTCTGTAGGCCATATCTGGTGTGCAGATTTGGTCCTTGATCCCTATCCAGCCCATGGAGTTGGTGTACAAGCCTGACCCAGCATGTGAACCTGCGTTGTCTGGCCCACAGGGCTCCCCACTCATAAATTTGACAGAAGGGTGGAGATTTAGTTTGGATACTAGGAAAAACTCTCTCACCACATGGGTGTTGAAGCACCAGAACAGGTTACCTAGAGAGGTGGTGGAATCTCCATCCTTGGAAGTTTTTATGGCCTGGCTAGACAAAGCCCTGGCTGGAATGATCTAGTTGTGGATGGTCCTGTTTTGAGCAGGAGGTTGGACTAGATGACCTGAGGTCCCTTCCAACCCCAATTTTCTATGATTAATTGCTGCCACTCCAGGAGCCATGGAAATTAATGCTGCCACTCCAGGGGCCATGGAAATTAATGCTACCACCATTCCCCCAACATCAAATTTCTGGAGCCATGGGGAACCCTGTGAGCTGAATAATACAGCTCTGTAGGTCAGATCTTGATCATCCCTGATTTGGAAAGTAAATGTAAACCTGCATCTTCTCTGGCATAACTCTGACACAGGGTTGGAACAGGACTAGATGCAATGAAGTTTTAAAGGCTTTAAGAGAAACAGTTCTCTAAATGTAATCCTTCTTTTGATGACCGAATCCAATACCCAGATGTGCTGTATTTTCATTACTGTTAACATTTCTCTCACTAAGTTCTCCTAAATTCCAAATTCATTCTTTCAGGAGGATTGGAAATACATAAGATTCCCACTGGCATGACAGTGAGTGCCTCAGTTAGATGTTGAGCCAGAAAAGCAAGGTGGAAAGCACAGGAGGGGGGTCCAATAGACAGATGGAGGGACAAGCCAGTGTCTTTTATGTGAGTTTGAACAGTGCTCTTGTTTCTTGTTGTGATGTTATTTTTTTCAACTCCTGCAATAGCTTTCCTTCTATGGTCTTGCCAGGACTCAGCAGCTGTTCCTACTTTTGTATTTTGTTTATTCCCCCCCCCCCCAACATGACGTTAAATCATGGTGATAATTAAGTTATACTATCATCATGGCTGGCAGCATCTTATTAACCAAAAGTTTAACCTGTCAAATAGAATAACAAAGTGGCATGCACAGCATCATGGCCACTGTTTATATTCCTGTTTTCTCACCATGATCTAGGATGCTATGTAAATTAACCTCACAAGGAAAACCATTTGGAGAAGGAATTTTTACTCCAGGTCACTCTTTCTTTAAGCTGATACTCAAGTCCAAATCACATAAAGTAAAATTAAGTGTCAGCAACACCTCATTCAGAAAGTGCCCATTTTCAAAATTGATCCTAATCTGCTTTGCAAATTTTCATAACAGATTGTAAAAAAGTGTGGTCAGCTAATTTGGGTCTTTAGAGCAAGAGGGGTTACCAGAAGTATCTACTAGCAGAAAATCTTTGTAAGAACAAGGAAGCAGTGAGGCAAAGTGGCCACAGTCTCAACAACACCAGGTCAGGTGGGATGTAGATAGATAGCAACCCCCACACCTGTAATTTGATGCCCCCCTGGTGGCCTAATGGCAGCTGCCCAGCTCTGGCTCTAAGATACCCTTCCTTTAACGTTTTCCTGCCATGCCTTGATATAATTGGTCAGTTTTAAAGGAAGCTGCCTAAGGGTCCTAGAGCAAGCCTCAGTCCTATAGTGGATCCCCTCTCTGAATCCCTCTAGCCTCAAATCCTATCCTCACACTAAATGGATGCTCCTGGCCCATGTGTGTCCCCCAGGGCACCTGCTGCCTTCTGAGCTATTCAGAGTCTCCAAACTCCCCTAGAGCCCACACCCCACAGAGTCTCCAAACTCTATTCAGAGTCTCCAAACTCCCCTAGAGTCCACACCCCACAGGTTTTTTTCAAACACACAGTTCTGTTCCCTGTAGAGACCCCAGCACTCTTGGCTTTAGCCTCCCTTCTCTCCGACTGCACTGTTCTGGGTCCAGCTCTCTGAGCCTCAGCCCTGTTGACTGTCAGTATCTCTGGGCCCTGGGCCCTTGCATGTGTGTCTCTCTCTCTGGGCCCCTGGCACATCTCTCTCTCTCTCTCTAGTCCTCCCTCTGTCAGGCTTCAGGCCCCTGGCTCTGGTCTCCACCTCTTCTGGATACTGGCCTTAGCATTCTTGGCCTCAGGCCATCTCTTAGCTCTCACTTTTTCTCTCTTAGTTTCCAGTCCTCTCAGCTGCTGGCTGCCCTCGCCCTGTCTGCCTTCATCTTGAGCCTAGCCCCAGGCAATGCTTAAAACTGCCATGTACACAAAAGTGACCTCCGGACCACCCTTAAACAATCCTAACCCAAACCAGCAGTTTAAACTATTAAAAAAAGCATAAGCCCTCTGGCTGTAATACAAACTGCTCTATACTGCATCCAAACAGATATCCCAGCTTCTTGGTGGAGAAACCCACACCTGCCCATACTCTGGTCACATTCCCCTGCAAGCCATCTATTTCTTACTTGCAGTAGCCCATGACAGCTCAGGAGACACCCTGGCTGACCACTGCTTAGGAGCTCACTTCTCTACAGCCCGCCGGGCCAGACTGACTGCCTGCTCTCAGGCACTGGCTTTATGTGCCTCTTAAGCCCTGGCCCAGCTAGTCATGTGCCTCTGCAGCCACTCACAGGTGTTGCCCTTTTATGCCTGATGACCCAGCTGCTTTCTCCGCTATGGCTTAGCTCAGCTATCTGCATCCCTTTGCTTATGAGCTGCTTACCTGTCTCCTAGACTAACCCTAGGAAGGTAACTCACCCAAGAAGCTCTGCCCCTACTCCCTGGGTGAGTTAGCCTCCTAGGGTTAGCATCTACCTGTGGCTAGCCATCGGCAACCAGCTTATTAGCAACTACCTTGCCTCTTAGCTGCCATCCCTGCCTGCTACAGTTTTCTCTTGAAGTAACAGAAGCCTTCTGGCTCTCTGTTACATCCCCCAAAATGGATGGTGCTGGACAAAAAGGGGCATGGCCAGGAAGACTAAGGGCTAATTATTAGCTCTCCAAAGGGACATGAGTATGGGTATACAAACAATTTAGTGTGGGGTTTACCACACATCAGCTGCTGGGCATTAACTGTTTAAGTGGATGCTCTGACCTTGCAGTGGAAGTGGAATTCAATGAAACAAAGCTAAATCAGTGGCATTTAACTTTGCATACTGTAGAATAAGAATGTGAATATGGGAGCGGCTGTGAAGCAGCCGATGTGCTGCAAAGCTCTGCTTCCTCATACTCTGTGGTAAGTTGTTCATATATATATGTACCCTTAGAGTCTCAGCTGCTACTTTAAGCACCTGAGGCTTAAACCTGAGAGAAAAACTAAATTCCCAGTGTGGAATCAGAAAAAATATGCGCCTTAAACTTTGACTATTTTAGTTATAAGATGACATAACCGCTTTGTGGAGAATTGCTGGCTCTGTATAGTAGAACAGATAAGAGAAAGTGTTTGTTCTTTGTAACTCCTCTGCAACTGCTTCGCTCACCGCGGCCTTGAAGATAGCAAAAAGTATGTACAACTCTGATTTGCAGGTGCAAGAAGGAGGTTTGTGAACTAACCTCGCCTCCCCCATTAGTTCCCATCCTGATTACAGCAAAGAAATAATGAAGTAATGTTATAGCCGCTTTTCATGCTAATTTCACTATATGATCACGTGAGTTGTAAGCAACTGTTAAAAAGTATATAAGCCTCCTGATTTTGCTCTTGGGGGGGGACCCCTTCCAAGTGCTTGGGAGATCCATGTCACTTTGGAGTCCCCCCTACAGCTGTAGTTTCTTTTGAATAAAAGCTTCTGCTGACCTGACCCAAAAGTATGCTGCGTGTGTTTCCACGACAATTCCTGGTGCCGTGACTCGGATCCAGAACACAGGCTGAGAAAGGAGGACCGCAGACTGCCCCCCCCGAACCCCGAGGCGCCAAACTTGAGAGGTAAGAGACCTAATTCAAAATCTCTATTGGGGTTTCGGAGGAGGACTGCCTGTAGGCTCCCAACTTGGCCGTGGTAACTGGATCTGAACCTTGTTAAAACAGGTCAGTCTGAACCTTACTGCCGGCTAAAATTTTCTGTCTGGTAAAGGATCCCATTTTGTGTCTGGTAACGTACGTTTTATTTAGGGAGAAACTGTATGAAGCACCTTCATCCTACAGCACATCGGGCTTGTCGTTAATTAACTAAGGCGGTGTGGGGGAGGAGGTCTGGCTGACTGAATGAATGTGCATGTGTGTGTATTTAGAAATATGAGCCACTGACCAGGTCTGAGACTACGGTTGGGTTCAGCCGCCCCAATTCTGCCTGACAGGGCAGTTTTGAAAGCAAGGGGGCCCAACTGGAACCTCGTGACCCAGTGGACAGGGCTTCCCAGTGATTGAATAAATGTGTGTGTGTGCATTTAGAAAAATGAGCCACTGACCAGGTCTGGGACTAAGGCTGGGTCTAGCCGCCCCGATTCTGCCTAAAAAAGGTAGCGTCGAAAGCAAGGGGGCCCAGCTGAAACCTCGTGACCCAGTGGACAGGGCGTCTGAGTGATTTTGTCTTTTCCAAACCCCTTGTCCCAGTAGCTTCTGCCGAGAGCAGGAGTGAAAGGATTCCTCTTGTGTTTCCCTTCCCATTTCCATTTTATGAGCCGGTGTCGGGTCAGAAGCCTTTTGTCTGGGCAGTGAAAAACTGCGGGGCAAGGCACTGAGCGGCCCGGACATCCTAAATAAGCCTCTCCTACGTCTCCCTGTGTGACTGAAAATGGGAACGAGTCAGTCTAAACAAGTTCCCGTCCCCCCTAAGGGGACTCCGGCGTACTTTATGTACACACACTATTCTCCCGAGGCTTGCAAGTACCTGGATAAGTGGAACTGGTATACTAGGGATGATCCTGTGAAGCATTTTCCACAAGAAGGAACATTTGATCAGGATAAAATAGTGCACTTAAGAGGGGCTTTAGAGTCCCGTGGATCCAAAACACCACAAAACCAGTGGGACGCGTTCTTTTATTGGTATGATGAAATGTCCAAAAGGCGGACAGAATCTCAAACTAGGAGCCTAAAAGACTCTCAAGAAAAATTAAAACAGCAGTTACAAGCTGTTCGGGAGAAATTGGCTGCTCCCCCAAATTACACGCCGGCCACCGCTCCGATGTATCCAGCATTGCCCGGGGCGCCCCCACCACCGGAGCCAGCAGAGGATATCCTTGACCTTTGTTCGAACCCTGCTCTCCTGGGACTCCCACATCAGCAACAACCGGTTCAACATCAGGCTGCAGCCCAGGCTAGTAACTCATTAGCTGAAGCTCCTTCAGTAAATCCATCCACGGAGCTTAATAGTCTGGACTCATCCACCATATCTGCCACTCAATCATCACCAGTGTGGCAATTTACTCCTGGGTCACAACCCACCACAGGTGTATTTAGAAGAATGGGAATAGGCATGGAAAGATCTCCCATCAATCTTAGATCCCGAGCTGCACAAGTTTACCCCCTAAGACAAATGCCAGGCATTGGCACCGATGGACAAAATATAGTAACCGTGCATGCACCCTGGACTCCAGGTGATCTCTACAATTTAACTCAAAAATTCCCCAAAATCAGGGAAGACCCAGAAAAATTTCAGGAAGAATTGCAGACTGTTATAAATTGTTATAATCCAACATGGGCTGACATTAATCAGCTCATGCGATCGATTTTGCCCAAGGAAACTATGCTACGTCTGTATGCTGCCTGTACTTGGCCAGATCAAAACCCAGGGATTGGCCAAGACTTTATTGACAAGAGAAATGCTTTGGTTCAGGCAGTTCTCACAATTTGCCCAAAAAAGGCAGACTGGACCAAAATAAATACCTGTAAACAAAACAAAAATGAACACCCCAGTGACTATTTGGAACGCCTCAAACAGGCATTTGAACGATACTCAGGAATGGATAACCCAGTCGGAAATGCTAAACAAGCAATAGTGGCAGCATTCATCCAGGGACTTAACCCTAAAATTGCTGAGAAAATTCAAACAGTAATTATTGGCTGGGAAACTAAAGATTTGACTGAAGTCCTTGCTGCGGCTAACCATTTTCATAACAAATTGGAACGGTCTAAAGACAATGCCGAGTTTAAGTTAATGGCCTTACAGATTTCTCAGTTGCAGGGTCCAGGTAGAGGAAGGGGACGAGGACGGGGAAGGGGAGGCCCGGGTAGATTCAGGGGAAGAGATAGATCCTTGAGCCCACAAAACCCAGGCTATGGGAACCAATGTCATTATTGCAAGCAAGAAGGACATTGGAAATCAGAATGCCCCAAGCGCCCCGGCCAAGGACCCAGACCCCAGTCCCTGCCCCCACCTCCACTTCCTGTCAATTTTCCCAGTGTTGAATAGGACAGCCTGAGGGACAGTGACATCATCGCTCCTTTGCTTGCTACTGACCAATCTGGTCCGTTTGTTGAATGCCTTATTTCTGGTAAACCTGTCTCCTGTCTTGTCGACACCGGAGCATCCCGCTCCACGCTAAAGGCTGCTGAGTTTCCTTTTCTACCTTATTCTCCTGAAACTATAAATGCTGTCGGTATAGGCGGACAACCTATCCCACATCCCGTCTCTGAACCTGTCTCCATCTCTATTGGCCCTTTGTCTGAAAATCATGCCTTTCTTCTTAGCCCCTGTGCACCTGTCAACCTTCTTGGTAAGGATTTGTTGTGTAAACTGGGATGCGTGATTTATTGTAGCCCAGATGGTGTTTACCTTGAGGTACCAGAACATAGGGAAACTGAGCTTGTGGCTTTGCTAACCCAGGAGTACTCTGAACCTGACACTTCCTACTTGCAAGAGGAACTGTTGGCACGAGTACCTCCACAGCTGTGGTCCACCCATGCAAATGAAGTGGGGCACATGCTGAGTGCTGAACCAGTGCGTATCATCTTGAACCCTGCCAAGCCA
>NW_005842879.1:339876-355222 GCF_000455745.1 Alligator sinensis
TTTCTGGTGCTGGTTATGTTTGTTGTTAAAATTCTTTGTCCCTCCTGTATCTAAAAATGGCACTGATATCCTTATATATCACACTTGGGTATCTCAGTATCACCCAAGGGGGGTGGGAGAAAAATTTGTACTTGCAGATCTCCCGTACGGTGGCTCAAGCTGGAAATAAAAGTGACTGCTGGATATGCTCTCACAGCCCAGCGCACCTACAACAAGGAATCCCAATGATCGGAGTACCAATATCCCTCCGGCAATGGGGAACAATAAACGGCGGCTTCGTTAGACACTACTCGTTAGCTGCCCATCGGTCCGCTCCTAAAGAATGGAGGGCCGCCCCTGCTAACTGGATAATCTCCCCAAGAGTAGAGGCGCCTTTCTGTTACAGATCCAACAACACCGGAGCTTATAATAAAGCCACACCTGTAGGACACTACCCTCATTGCCTAACTACTCTAGATTATAGCCCCAATAGCACCAGTGGAATCCTGTTGGGTAATGTACCCTCTCTCAATTGTACAGGATTCATGGTCTACAACTTTTCTAAGGAACCTCATGTTGCTCTCATTGCAAACAGATCGGAATTTTACATTGACTCCAATTTTACTTCTTGTAATATATCTCGGTCCAGCAGGATAACAGCTGAACGTGGTCCGTCCTATACGATGCATATTAATCGAAAGTGCCGGATATGGCACAACACCTGTCGAGATTTGAGTACCCTTTCTGCCCCAGGCCTTTACTGGCTCTGCGGAAACAGGGCTCATAAAATCTTGCCCTGGAATTGGGTGGGGGCATGCACTCTTGGACGTGTTATCCCTGGTTTTGAAATGCATAGTACAATATATCTGGAACAAGTAAAAAATTTCAACCATCACATGAAAAGGGCGGTTAACCCCTTAGCTACCAGAAACACAGGGTTCCATCAATTTGTGAGAACCTTCATACCGTGGCTTGGAGTAAGAGAATTGGAACTAGCCATAATTAACATTTCAGCCACAATGGAAGCTATGGGAAATGCCACTGCGGATGCAATTCAGGCTCTGCAAGAAGAGATCTCCCAGATCTCACAAGTAACTATACAACACCGCGTAGCCCTAGATTACCTATTGGTATCCCAGGGAGGAGTATGTGCCTTAGTAAACTCCACCTGTTGTGTCTATGTCAATCAGGACATGCGAATTGAAACTGACATTCGTAAAATCCGAAGTCAGTTAAGGGTCTTACATCAAGTGGCCTCAGAAAATACTGACTGGGGTCTAAAAGAAATGTGGTCTTGGCTAACCTCCTGGCTCCCAGATTCCGGGGCCCTTGGCAAGAAAATCCTGTATGGAATATTGTTTGTCTTGATAGTTCTGATAATGTTTTATGTCTTAGTGCAACTGATCCTCTGCTGCGTGAAAGCCAGCAGGAGAAGCTTTAGCAAGGCAAGAAAACCCACAGCAGAGTCTAGAATAATGGTGTTACAAAAGTGTGAGCAGATTGAAAGAA
The DNA here is from genome assembly GCF_000455745.1 of Alligator sinensis. Taxonomy (NCBI): domain Eukaryota; kingdom Metazoa; phylum Chordata; order Crocodylia; family Alligatoridae; genus Alligator; species Alligator sinensis. The sequence continues at coordinate 341,365 of NW_005842879.1, forward strand.
AACATGAAAGGCTGCACGATGAAATAGAGGGGCTCATGAGAATAAAAATTTAAGGGTAAAGTGAGACTAAATAGTCTCAAAGGGGGGGAACTGTGGAATCAGAAAAAATATGCGCCTTAAACTTTGACTATTTTAGTTATAAGATGACATAACCGCTTTGTGGAGAATTGCTGGCTCTGTATAGTAGAACAGATAAGAGAAAGTGTTTGTTCTTTGTAACTCCTCTGCAACTGCTTCGCTCACCGCGGCCTTGAAGATAGCAAAAAGTATGTACAACTCTGATTTGCAGGTGCAAGAAGGAGGTTTGTGAACTAACCTCGCCTCCCCCATTAGTTCCCATCCTGATTACAGCAAAGAAATAATGAAGTAATGTTATAGCCGCTTTTCATGCTAATTTCACTATATGATCACGTGAGTTGTAAGCAACTGTTAAAAAGTATATAAGCCTCCTGATTTTGCTCTTGGGGGGGGACCCCTTCCAAGTGCTTGGGAGATCCATGTCACTTTGGAGTCCCCCCTACAGCTGTAGTTTCTTTTGAATAAAAGCTTCTGCTGACCTGACCCAAAAGTATGCTGCGTGTGTTTCCACGACACCAGTAAAGCCCCCAGGGTACCTACATTTTTTTTCTATTGGTCTCGCACATACCAACCCAAATCCCACTGCTTAAGTCCCAGCAGGATTCTTAAGGTAGGCATTTCCCTTCTGCATCAGCTATGGGAAACTGTCTGGTTGTCTTTCTGAGAGCACAGGCACCATGTCAGACCTTTCGCAAAAGGCCACCCTGAGAAGGAAATGGTTGCGGTGCTGCCCTTTCCTTATACCCAATTATCAATCCCTACTTGGGAAGTGGGACACAAGTTCAAATCCATGACAGAGTTCATGGATGTCAATCCCAAGTGAAGGAAGGTGCCTCCCTCTACCTTAGTACCTAACTAACTTTAGGAAACATGATTTAAGCTGGACCCCTCTCCTCAGCATTTCCAATTAGCTATCTTCTTCAATCCTTGCACACCTTGGCAAAGGTGGTGATGTCTCAACTGCCTACATAGCACAGGTGGACGTTCCAAGGAACTAATGAAGAAGTGGGGCTATACCACTGGTTCAACCATCTGTGACTGTAGTACATAGCCTCAGACTGTGCAACACCTGCTGCAATGCCCACTGCTCGAAGGCTCATGTACAATGAAAGATCCTGCAAAGTACAGTAAATGAGCACAAGCATGTATATCAAAATGGTCAAATGTGGTGTCAAGACAAGAGAAGAAAAAGATCCTTGCTCTGCATGCTGGATCCTGGATTAAACAAGTAGCAAATTGGCTCTGTCATCTGCTACCCAGAGTTATGAGCCACATTTCCACATCCATGTTACCTTGCTGCAGCAACATGAAGGAAGCACAGGAGAGACAAGTTCTCCAGTATGATTGCAGAGATTCTGGCCACTATCTTTGAAAATTAATGGCCACTGGGAGATGTCCTGGATGACTGGAAAAAGCAAATATAGTGCCCATGTTTAAGAAAGGGAAGAAGGAGGATCCAGAGAACTACAGACCAGCCTCACCTCAGTCCCTGGAAAAATCATGGAGCAGGTCCTCAGGGAGTCCATTTCTAAACACTTGGAAGAGGAGGAGAAGGTGATTAGGAACAGTCATCATGGATTCACAAAAGGCAAGTTAGGTCTTACCAATCTGATTGCCTTCAATGATGAGATAACTGGCTCTGTGGATGTAGGAAGAGCAGTGGACATGTTATACCTTAACTTTAGCAAGGCTTTTGATATGGTCTTCCACAAAATTCTTGCAAACACGTTAAGGAAGTATGGGCTGGCTGAATGGACCATAAGGTGGATAGAAAGCTGGCTGGATTGTCAGGCTCAGAGGGTAGTAATCAATGGCTTGATTTCTAGCTGGCAGCAGGTATCAAGGAGAGTCCCCCAGGGGTCAGTCCTGGGGCTAGTTTTGTTTACTATTTGCATCAGCAACCTGGAAGATGGGATGGGGTGCACCCTCAGAAAGCTTGTAGATGACATCAAGCTGAAGGAAGTAGTAGATATGCTGGAGGGTAAGAATAGGATTCATAGACTTAGACAAAGAAATCACATAAGTTTAAATAAGGACAAGTACAAAGTCCTGTACTTAGGACAGAAAAATCCCATGCACTGGTACAGGCTGTAAACCAACTGGCTAAGCAGCAGCTCTGCAGAAAAGGACCTGAAGGTTACAGTGGACACGAAGCTGAATATGAGCCCACAGTGTGCCCTTTTTGCCATGAAGTCCAATGGCATATTGGGCTGCATTAGTAGGAGCATTGCCAGTAGATCAAGAGAAGTGATTCTTCCCCTCTATTCGGCACTGGTGAGGCCACATCTGGAGTACTGTGTCCAGTTTTGGGCCTCCCACTACAGAAAGAATGTGAACAAATTGGAGAGAGTCCAGTGGAGGGCAATCAAATTGGTTAGGCAGCTTGGGCACATGACTTATGAGGAGAGGCTGAGGGGATTGAATTTATTTAATCTGGAGAAGAGAAGACTGAGAGGGGATTTAATAGCAGCCTTCAGTTACATGAAGGGACGATTGAAAGAGGATGGAGCTAGACTGTTTTCAGTGGTGGCAGATGACAGAATAAGGAGCAATGGTCTCAAGTTGCAGCAAGGGCAGCTTAGGTAGTAGTAATGGCTGATTTGTACACTGGATCAGGTTACCCAGAGAGATTATAGTTTTTAAGAATTGGACACTGGAACAGGTTACCCAGAGAGATTATAGTTTTTAAGACCTGACTAGACAGAATTTTGACTGGGATAGTGTAGTTGGGAATGGTCCTGCTTTGAGCAGGAGGTTGGACTCAATGACCTCTTGAGGTCCCTTCCAACTCTCATTTTCTATGATTCTATGCAGTAGTGTGCAGAGTACTAGAAGAGGAGGAATAGGAAATTCAAATCAAGCCCTTCAAGGAATCAACCACATTACTTATCTTTCCTTCTGTACTTGACTCAAATTGTGGGCAAAAGAGAAAGGAGGTGGGGCACAAAAAGGCTCTATTCAGAGTCCTTGTGCTGCATCCTGTACAGAGTTGAATGCTGAAAACTGTAGGGGAAAAGCAGGCGTGACCTCAGGCCTTGATACTCAGGAGACCTTCTGTGGGTGGGTGGACTGGACTGCTACCAAGGGATGAGCTATGTGGTTTTGTGTGGATAGTCAACAAGTTTGGGCTAACAGGTAAGCTTGGAGTAGCCATAAGCAGGGCCATCCCTGGGGGGTGTGAATCGGGGCAACCACCTCGGGTCCCATGCTTTGGGTGGCCCTGTGGAGCTTGGCAAAGTAGAGATGGTGTGGAGCTGGGCAGAGCAATGGCTCCATATCCAGCTGCTCGTAAATCCCACCCCTCCTTCTTCAGGTGCAAAGCCCACAGGATCAGAGTGGGGGTGGGGCCCCACATGGGCTGATTTGCCCCAGACCCCGCACCCTGCTTGGGTCAGCTGTGGCCCTATGGACAGATCCTGTAAATCCCATTCTTAGATACCTAAGACACCCCATTCGTCCAGCTGCTTATAATTTCATAGTTTCATAGTTGGTAGGGTTGGAAGGGACCTGAGCAGATCATCAAGTCCGACCCCCTGCTATTGGCAGGAAAGAATGCTGGGGTCAAACAACCCCAACAAGGTAATTATCTAGCTTCCTTTTGAAGATCCCCAGGGTAGGAGTGAGCACCACTTCCCTTGGAAGTTGGTTCCAGATCCAAGCCGTCCTGACCGTGAAGTAGTGCCTCCTGATATCTAGCCTGAATCTACTCTTGGTCAACTTATGGCCGTTATTCCTAGCTACTCTTGGTAGTGCTCGGGTGAACAGGGTCTCTCCCATTCCCCGCTGGTCCTCCTTGGTAAGTTTATAGATGGCCACCAGATCCCCTCTCAGCCTTCTCTTGTGGAGGCTGAACAGGTTCAGGTCCCATAGACTCCGCTCATAGGGCCTGCCTTGCTGCCGCCTGATCATGCGAGTGGCCCTCCTCTGGACCGTCTCAATGCTGTTCACATCCCTCCTGAAGTGCAGCGCCCAAAACTGGATGCAGTACTCCAACTGCAGACTGACAAGTGTCGCATAGAGGGGGAGGATCACCTCCTTGGACCTGCTCATGATGCATCTCTGGATGCATGACAAGGTGCGGTTAGCCTTCCTGACCACATCCCCAAGTTGGCGGCCCATTTTCATTTTGGAATCAATAGACACCAAGACCCTTTTCTGCCTCTGTGCTGACAAGAAGGGAGTTCCCCAGCCTGTAGGTATGCTGCTGGTTCTTCCTCCCCAGGTGCAGTACCTTGCACTTGTCTGTATTGAATCCCATCCTGTTCTCATCCACCCACCCCTGTAACCTGTCCAGATTTAGTTGCAGCCTGTCGCTCTCCTCCAGTGTGCCCACTTCTCCCCACATTTTAGTGTCATCTGCAAATTGGAACAAGGTGCTTTTCACCCCCTTGTCCAAGTCGCTGATGAAGATGTTGAACAGTGCAGGCCTGAGGACCAAGCCCTAGGGGACCCCACTGCCCACATCCCTCCAGGTCGAAAAAGACCCATCCACCACCACGCTCTGGGTGTGGACCTCCAGCCAATTTGCAACCCATCTGACTGTGTAGGAATTGACACCACAGCCACCTAATTTCTTAATGAGAATGGGGTGAGAGACAGTGTCGAAGGCCTTCCTGAAGTCCAGAAAGACTATGCCTACCACGACACCTGCATCCAAGGGTTTTGTCACCTGGTTGTAGAAGGCAACCAGGTTGGTCTGACAGGACCTGCCTCGAACGAACCCATGTTCGTTGCCCCTAAGCGTGATCTCCCCTGCTGGTCCCTCGCAGATGTGCTCCTGGATAATTTTCTCAAAGAGCTTCCCCAGGACCGAGGTAAGACTAATGGGCCTATAGTTTCCTGGGTCCTTCTTCCTCCCTTTTTTTGAAAATGGGGGTCACATTGGCCCTTTTCCAGTCCTCTGACACCTGGCCAGAGCACCATGAGTGCTCGTAAAGCTGTGCCAGGGGTCCCGCAATGACCTCTGCTAAGTCCCTCAGCATCTCTGGGTTGTAGATCATCAGGACCTGCTGACTTGAACACATCTAGACCCACCAGAAGTTCTCTGACTAGGTTCTCACTGACCCTGGGCCTGGCTGCGCCTCCCCTGGGTCCATTGGGGGTCCCAGTGTGGGGGATGCCCCAGTCCCTGCTCAAAAAGATGGAAGCAAAGAAATTGTTAAAGAGGTTAGCTTTTTCATCTGGTGTGACCACCAGATTTCCTAGTGTACCCTGCAGGGACCCTATGTTACCCGGTACCTTCTTTTTACCCCCTATGTATTTAAAAAAAGGACTTCTTGTTATCCTTGATCCAGGTTGCTAGTCCCAGTTCCATCTCTGCCTTAGCCTTCCTAGCAGCCCCCCTACAATCTTGAGCAATGGAGGTATAATTCTACTTGGTGATGGCCCCTCCCTTCCATTGTGTGTACACCTCTTTTTTAGCTTTCAGATGTCCCTGGATGCTTTTGGTGAGCCATGCGAGCTTTTGAGCACTCTTGCCCCCTTTGATCCGTGTGGGGGTGACCCCTTTGGGCTTGGAGGATTGTCTCCTTAAGGAATGACTACTTTTCCTGGACTCCCAACTCCCCTCCCCTCCAGGACCTCAGTGCCTCCCCAACTAGTCTCCTTACCTCATTGAAATAAGGCGCCTAAGAAATAACGCTTGCATTGTTAACCCTAGCCCATTTAACAACTCCCCCAGCAGTCCCTATTGCCCCTTACAGAATTTAAAGTTGCCTCTCTAGCAGAAAGTTTTATGAAGTGTGACAATGATAATAACAGTTGCATTCCACTTGGGATGAATACCCCTCTGGGAAGCAAGACTTATCCTATGCAAAGAGGTATAATGTGCAGCTTCCAGAACCATTTTTTCTGTCCGCTGTCACTTTTCTATCATATATAGAGATGATTTCAACTGCTGTTGAAATTCTATCATGTGTGAGTTGAAACACAACCACTGTGTAAAAACTCACAGCAACTCTAAAAAGCAATTGATAGGACTTGCATAATATACGTGACTGTAATATTACAGGAGATTTATGAAGACCACAATAACCACATTGGAACTGAGCCAGGACATAAAGCTAATGACACTTTTAATCCTGGGTGGGGGGGAAATTATTGTGAGCCCTTTAAGATTTTCACTAAAAGAAAACTGAACCCATTTTGTATCAGACAAGCAGATTCTACCATCTGAAGGAAAGAAACCATACATTGTCTCTAAGGTGTACAGGCAGTAGAACTGTTATCTGAGAATGCTCAGTGAAAGGTTTTAATTCATGTAGCTAAAAGGATGCTGAGAAATCTTGTTTTGCAAAATGAACCTTTCTTCATTTTACTAGGCTATTTCAAATTTGCCCTTTTCATAGGCCAAGGTAAAGGGTAAAGACAGGCCCCAGTGAAAGACTATAATGGGTAGTCTGATTATTTTCCATGAACTAAAAGACACAAAGATCAAGACTACTATGTTGGATGGTTTGGTTTTACCTGGTTTGTCTCCCTCCTTCCTTTTCCTTTATTTTATTAGCTCTCTTGTACTAGGCTCTATTTGGTACATGTAGTCAATCCTGTTTAATTTTCACTGGACCTCCAGTTAATTCTCATAGGTCCATGAACTAGAACTTGCCCCACTAACCCTGCCATTTTCTTTCCTGGTAGTTGTACCGGGATGAAAGTAAAAACGTATCCAACATACTGCGAGGCCTGTCTTTGCTCTCTGTCCCTCCCATTTGACCTCATCTGGGGGCACAGCACTCTCACATCTTTGGAATGAGCCAGTTTTCCTGCATGAAATGATAATAATTACAAGATCCTATCCAAGAACCAAGTATGGAAGAATCATACATATTTTCCTCTCCTACCCTTGCCCTGTGTCTTGTTTATTTATTCTCTATTCTGTAATGTCTATTCAACATTAATGACCTGCAAGTAAGTCTATAATTTTTTTATACCCCATGTGACAAGGGTGAAATTTGAATTTGTTCCCTACTATTGCCTCTGGATACTAAAGTCAGTGAAAGCAGAAGTTTTTCAGCATTGTATGTTGTAGGCTAAATTGGACACTGACACAGTTGCCTATTGAGTGTTAATTTAATTGCTAACTAATCAATAAACTGCAACAAGCTGATAAAAAATAAAAGATTGGGAGATCTCACAGGAGGGAAAGTTTATTAATGTTAAAAACAAAAAGAAATTCCTTCCTAGCCTGTGAAATTCTAGAACAAACTTACTTTGTTACTCAAAAATAGTGCTCAAATACTTACTGCCACTCACTGGTGTTTCTCCATTTACTCCAGCAAAGAAATTGGAAAAAGTGAGCAGTGTGGGGTAGGAAAGGGAAATATATAACATTAGTAGGCAATAACAGAGCAGCAAGTACCGAAATAACAGGGACAGAATGGTAACATTCTCCTAAGCTGTTCCCATATATATAACATACAACTCCTGGCATGTCTACTGTGGAAGAGTAAAGTATTCATCCGAGTATCTTCCTCTAGTGTCTGTTGGTTTATGGGAGGTTGACCCGTGCCAGTGTCAATGTAGCAGCCAAGTGGATGAAGTTAAGAGATGTCAAAGAGCCCTCAGGAAGCTTTCCTTTTTATAAAAAAAGAAGAAGAGGAGACAGAGAGAGGCAGAGGTTTTGCAGTCTCTAATCAACAGTGATTGTTTCCTGTGCAAGTCAGCTGTTTCCACACAATAGCCAAACTGTTCAGCATCCTGGCGCCATCCCAAGGTCATGGCTTTTCTATTGTTGTTTCCACCTGATGGAAAATTCCTCTGCTTTTTTACAGACATGTTAAGTTTTCTCAAAATAAAATCCCTTTCCTTGACTGCCTCTGGTGGTTAGCGTGGGGTTCAGCAACTGGTCCTGATGTGACCTTGGTTATTCCAGGCCTGCCTTTCTCTCTAGAACATCAACACGTGAAGTGTACTTTATCTCAACAACTTGTTAACACTTTTCAAGCAAAATTGTTGCCTACACTTTGCTGTGAATAGGATACAAACCAAATTCAAAACAGACTTTATTTTCTGTATGTGTTTTTCTAAGAATTGGCATATCATTTCCCAAGAGAGATAGTAAGAAATGGGGCCATGTCAGTTCCTAGATATTTTTCTCTCCTAAAATATTTATCAATAGAAAAATAGCCTCTGCTGACAAAACAATCCTATTGAGAAGACCTATAGAAATAAATGCATTAAATTAGATACCTCTTGAATTCTTATAAGGTGTGGGGAGTTTAAATAATTGATGTACAATTTTTGCAAGCTTCTGAGCTTGGATTCATTTTGGAGAGATGTCCAACAATTTAGCTGTTTGACCATATTTTAGCCTATCTGAGCATGTCAAACAGGGTAGACATGGTTCTACAAGTTCCTGAGTACCTCTTGAAAACTACATAAAGGTCTCAGTGCAGAAAGTATTGGGTTCAGTGGGAGTGGGGTCTGATCAGCAATTTACAGGTCTGAGACCACAAAGAAGCTTTTGTACTGTTTAAAAAAAATAGAATGTTATGGAATATGGAACAGATATATTATTAATCTAGTTTGAAAATTAAAATACTTTGCTTTATATACTATCTCTGTAACCTTATGCTTTAGTTGCAGAATGTCAATATTAAAAAAAATACAAAACTAGTTTACCCTACATTCTTCCTATTGTGATTCCTATTGAGAGCCCAGAGGACAGCCACACGCGTGATCAGAGGTCAGGAAAACAGACCTCATGATGACAGGCTGAGAGCTATGGGACTCTTCAGCCTGGAAAAGTGCAGGCTCAGGGGTGATCTGATGGCTGCCTATAAGTTTATCAGGGGTGCTCACCAGGATCTGAGGGACGTTTGGTCACCAGAGCGCCCCAAAGGATGACCAGGTTGAAAGGTCACAAACTCCTCCATGACCGTCTCAGGCTGGACATAAGGAAGAACTTCACTGTCCGAGCCCCCAAGGTCTGGAATAGGCTGCCACCGGAGGTGGTTCAAGCACCTACTTTGAACACCTTCAAGAGAAATTTGGATGTTTATCTTGCTGGGATCCTATGCCCCCAGCTGACTTCCTGTACCTGGGGCAGGGGGCTGGACTCGATGATCTTCCGAGGTCCCTTCCAGCCCTAATGTCTATGAAATCTATTTCAGTTATTGTGTTTCCATGCGGCATAACTTTATATTTAAGCAGCCTTGACCAATACTGTGAATCCCCATAAACATTATGTTCCAACTGTACAAGGATGAGTAGGTTTGAAGAAACAAGGCCTGGTGTCATACAAGGGTCCAAAAACATAAGCCAGGGTCAGGCTGCTAACATACAAACATTGGGACTGCAGCATGTAAAGATGGACTCTCAGCATGCTCAATAAGGACCATTTTCTTACTGTTTTGTGTGTGGGATAACTTATAGTAATTCACAGTACTGTACCTGGGATCTAATGAAACAACCGAGTTGTCCAACCTCTGGCTTAGGGATTGATTATTTGTGGTCTTCAAGGCCCTTTAGGTAGTGACAGACATTCAAAAAGCCTGAGCCTGAATTGATTCAATCTTTGCAGGTTAGTCTAACTAGGCTAGGCTAAATCACTTTGCAACTTCATAGACATCCCATACCTGCAAGCACATGCCTGCAGTGGCTCAGGCTAGAAGGCGGGGAGCACTAGAGCAGCCCTCCATTCCCTTTCACGGTGTTGAGCTGAGGGGGGTGTGGCCAGGTCCCAGCACTTCTCTCTGATTAGCCCAGCAGGGACTTGATAACAGTGTTTATCACCCCTAAAATAGTGTTTATCACACCATTAAGAAAGCAACAGAGGGACATTACCAGATACCTGTTGATTCTGCCTATTGATTCTACCTGTTGACTCAGCACAGACCGTAGCCAGCATGTGGTCTGCTAGCTAATACACAGACACCTCTCAGCAAGGTAGGGGGAAGGGAGGAATTCCTGCTTAGCAGGGAGTAGTGAGGGACAGGGGGGAGCAGCTGCAGTCTCTGCCAGAGCTGCAGCCAGGGAGCAGGGGGGAGGCCCAGAGAGCATGCCAGGATGCTGGGGGTGTCTGGTTTATCTTAAACCAGTAAGGGGTCTGGAACAGACATTGCATAACCCGGTTTGACCCAAATCAGTCAAGTCTGATATTACATTCAACCAGGTTTATCTCAAACCGGTTTTAGCCATTTCCAAACTGGTTTATGTTCACCGAACATCTGTTCTGTTACTAGTTTAAACCAGTTTTTGATCACTTAAACCAGTTTATGTGTAATTTCTTCCCTAGCCATAGTCACTCAGGGCTGGGAAAATGTTCATTATGAAAATGATCTCCCTGAACCACCCCCTGTGGATTTTAAAGGTCCTGCTACAGAGAGAAAGGCAAGGGGCACTGCCACTACAGCCAGTTCCCCATACCTGGCTTGCAGCTCCAGGAGCAGCTTGAAGTACACTAACTGACTTGTCCCTTTCTTGCTGCTAGACTATTGCAGTGCATTCTACATGGGGTTACTCTTGATAAACTTGGACATCTTCCTGTTTGGACAAGCATTTAGCCAGCAAGGCTAAACTGGGATATTGGCAGGGGGAGGGAGCAGTATTAGCCTTCACTGTAAAATTCTACTTGCTAAACAGCAAAATTTGACCTGATTAGTACACAAAAAGAGTGGAAGGGATAAAGGATCTACTACAAAGTACTTACTGTGGTTCTTGGACTTATTTGAAATGATTCACTTAGCCATTAGGTTTGAAAGACTGGATATTCCTGATCTGTAGCACATCTTTAGAATCATAGAAAATTAGGGTTGAAAGGGACATCAGGAGGTCATCTAGTCCAGTCCCCTTTTCAAACCGGAACCTTGCCCATTACATCATCCCACCAAAGGCTTTGTCTATCCAAGTCTTAAAAAAATGCAAGGATGGAGATTCCACCACCTCTCTGGGTAACCTGTTCCAGTGTTTTACTATTCTCCTTGTGAGAGAATGTTTCCTAATATCTAACCTAAACTTCTCTTGTTGCAACTTTGAGTCCATTCCTCCTTGTTCTGTCATCTGCCACCACTGAGAACAGTTTAGCTCCATCCTCTTTCAAACCCTTCGCCAGGTAGTTGAAGGCTGCTATTAAATCCCCTTGTAGCCTCCTCTTTTGTAGGCTAAATAAGCCCAGTTCCCTCTGTCTTTCCTCATAAGTCATGTGCCCTAGCCCCCTCACCATTTTTGTTTCCCTCCACTGGACTCTCTCCAATTTGTCCACAACCTTTCTGTAATGGGGGACCCAAAACTGGACACAGTACTTCAGATGTGGCCTCACCCATGCCAAATAGAGGGAAAGAATCACATCCCTCAATCTGCTGGCAACACTCCTACCCATGCAGCCCAGTATGCCATTAGCCTTTTTTGCAATAAGGGTACACTGTTGGCTCATATTCAGCTTCTTGTCCACTGTAACCTCCAGGTCCTTTTCTGTGGAACTGCTGCTTAGCCAGTTGGTCTGCAGCCTGTACCAGTATATGGGATTGTCCATCCCAAGCACAGGACTTTGTACTTGTCCTCATTGAACTTTATGAAATTTCTTTTGGTCCAGTCCTCCAATTTTTCCAGGTCTCTCTGAATCCTAGCCTGACCCTCCAGCATATCTACTGTTCCCCCCATCTTGGGGTCATCCACAAACTTGCTGAGGGTACACTCCATCCCATCTTCCAGATTGTTGGTGAAGATATTGAACAGAAACATCCCCAGGACGAAACCCTTTACTATAATTCTGTATATTGGCTATGCAATCTCATTGATATTATGTATACAGATACACATAACTTTGCACAGTCTCTGTTATAGTAGTTTACCCTTTAATGCCTCACTGGGTAAGTGACTCAACCTATGCTTCTCAAGCAATGGGGTGACTGGGGTGGGACAACTGGATCTATACCCTGGGCTGATTTGATAGGGGCATGGGAGGAGCAGGGAAAAATGGCTGCTTTTGCAGCCACACAGTTGTGCAATATGGCAGCAAGTGGAAGCTGCCCTGGACACCTGGCTGCATTGTTACACCTCTGTTCTCAAGTTGTCCTAAATGCAGAGAAATCTCAAGTGCAGCTTCCAACAAAGCCATAAACATTTTTGCCTCTCATATTCCTCTTAAAAATAAATGGCTAAACAGGCTTCCACATTTCTGCTGGGAATAATGTGCATGGAAACACTTTGTCTCAAGCTTCCTCCCCACTCCCCCACCCCCAAATGATCTCTGGGCTTTCCAATTCTTTCCTTACCAGCACTTGATTGCACTGTGAACATTTCAAGTTACCACAGGGATTATCACTCTATCTTTGACAGAAAAGATAACCACACAGTCTCCCTAGACTATTCTATCACTCAGAAAAGCCTGAGTGAGATACAGTATGGAGTTAAGACAGTGTGCTGTATATGGGTTCAAAAGTTAAATTATATGTTCCTCTAGCCCCTCCATATATATTTTCTTTTCAGCAGTTCAAGATTTTTTTTCCTGATAAGATCAAAGTGTAATTTTGCCTGTATGCCAACTGTTTGTTATGAAAGCAACAACAAAAACTGAAGTACAAACCTTAGATTAGTTTACATATGATTTTTAGCACGCTACCCTTCCACTCTTCACAGATGGCAGTTATTGCAGTATTATTTTAAGTGCCAACAGTATTGTAATCATTACATTGAAATGTTGACACTTTGTTCCCATGCAGAGGGCTGTAAATTCAAGGCCTTTTCTCTGTGCCTAAAAACGGAAATTAATTATGGAGACTATTTTGTACTAGGCATTCTCCAGTTTCTCTTTAATGCATGTGTATAATCACCATTATTTGCTACCATATCACTGGAGAAGAATGTCTTTAACAGCTTCTAGTGTCTGGGACATTTGTCACTTCACATTGTGAACTTTCTAATGCTGAGAATTTGCACTCTTACAACTTGTGACATAGTATGAATCTGCTTTCCATGATAATATTTAACATAGACCATTTAATGAGGACTACAAACTCCTTCAGTAATGACTGCAAATCCTATACAGCTCACCATCCTATCTTTACTTTAATTGTGTCATTTAGAGAGAGAGATTCCCTTAGGGTCTGCTTTACAGCTAATAATACAGTTAGAGAGATGAGGGGATGCAGAGAAGACCCTGAATTGTAGTAGTAATTGTAATAACAGCAATAATCCCACTAAAATGTTGGGATTCACTTCAGAGGTGTAACTGGCCAGGGCTGCACATTGGGCCCCTTCCTCATGACCAGGGATCCGGGTTTTCTGTTTCCCATGGAAAAACGTAGAAAACTATGGATTCTCTGTTTTTATTGGAGAAAACGCAGATTTCCCTTTTTAGCAGAGGAATCTGTGGATTCTCCGCTTTTGCAAAGAGTTCTTGCAGGCTGGCACAGCTCCAGCCTGCAAAAGCCAATTGCAGAAAGGGCGGGAAACCCCCAGCCCTGGCTGGAGGGGGAGGGAGAGGGGGGAGGGCAGGGCCTGAGCCTCTGAGGCAGCCAAGGGTGGGCTAGGCTTAGACTTGCCCTATGCCCCTGGAGCATGGAGAAAAATGGGGCTGTGGGGAAGGGCTGGGGAAGATGGTTGGGGGCTTAGGGAGTGGGGGGTGTTGCCAGCCCCAAGCAGCACACCACAGCTGGGAGCAGGGCCAGGGGCTCAGGGCACGGATGCCCCTCTGTGGGAGAGATTTGCATGCAAACAATGCGGGGCAGTGTGGTGGTGCCCACCATGTGCAGGCTGCACACATGCCACCTGGTGACCTGCCAGGGGGAGGGGGAGAGGGAGGCTGGCATGCAGCCGGAGCACAGCTCCATCACCGGCTCTG
>NW_005842879.1:355645-369629 GCF_000455745.1 Alligator sinensis
CACTTGCCTACAAAGCCCCCCTACAGAGGGGGCACCCCCGCCCTCACCCCCTGGCCCTGCTCCCAGCTGTAGTGTGCTGCCTGGCACCAGCAACACCCCCCACTCCCTCAGCCCCCAACCATCTTCCCCCACCCTGCCCCACAGTCCCCAAGCTCCACTTACCTCTAGGATCCAGGGGTGAAGGGCATGGCTTCGTGGTGGCAGCACTTGTCCACAAAGTCCCTCCCACCTGCATGCAGCCACCATCACCCCGCGCTGCAATGGAGCCGTGCAGCCAGTTGTGGGGCATGCTGCTATATGTAAACCCCCCATTTCACCCCTCAGCCAGGTGGCACATATATGACCTGCACACAGTGGTAGCCACTGTGCTGCCACGGCCTGTGCCACTTGCCCACAAAGCTGTGCAGGTGGCCGTGGGATGGTAGCACAGGGTGCAGTGGCAGAGTTGTGGTGGTGGACTCCGTGTGCAAACCTCCTGTCAGGCCAGCTGGCATGTGTGTGGCCCACAGAGTGGCACCCCTGCCCTCACCCCCTGGCCCTGCTCCTGGGAGTGGGTACAGGGGCACACTCCCCCTCCCCGTTCTTGATCTACGCCCCCAGCACCTTCTCTTCCCCCCACACACACTGACCTGCTGGGGTGGGTGTCAGTGGCTGGGTCTGCATGTCTGTGCCTGTGGGTCTGGGGGGGCTGTTGCTAGGGGCATCAGGAGGGCTGTTGAGACTGTGGGAGGAGTGTGGGGCACTAGCAGTGCTGGGGGAGACTGTGGGGGGCCTTTAATTTTTATCATGAATTTTGGGTTTTTAATCAGATAATCTGCAATTTTAAATCAGAGAATTTGCAATTTTTAATCAGAGAAAACCAGGATCCCTGCTCATGACCAATCCTCCTGAATCTTCTTTGCAGGGCTCTGGCTCCAGAGCCTTCAGCAGTGGGCAGAATGAAAGGAGCATTAGCTAGAGTTTTCTGCTGCTGAGGAAAGGTGTCACCTCATTTTTTTTTGCTGCAGATGCCTATGCTGAGTGGTCAAAAGAACTGCTTTTGATGGCAAAAAGATGGGGTAATGTCTCCCCCCATTAGCAGCGAACTCCAGCTACTCTCCCTGCACTGCCATAAATTGCCACATGATAGAACTACATTTCTTAGGATCCCCTTGGCCCATTCATGCACCTTCCTGCACCATCACTGGAGCTGAAGTTGGAACATGCAAGAGGAAGAGGAGTGGGGCACCAGAGGATGAGGCTCCCTCAGGGCTCATACCCTGTTTGCCCACCCATCCTTGTGTTAGTGATTTGCTCTGGAGGAAACTGTCCCCAGGACAGATAATTGATCACTTGTATGTAAATACTTTAAGGCAGCATCTGTGGCAATCTTTTTGTTCTGGGTCTCTACAAAGTCTACCACAGTTGAAACCTAGTCTATGACCAGATCTTTCAATTACTACTGTAATATCCAGACTAATTTATTTACTTGGGGATTAATGAACCTTCCTCTGGAAAAGCTGGTTACAGGTCACTGCTGATGACAAGACACCGGACTAGATACATCACTGATTTGATCTAGCATGCAAGTTCCTTTGGTCCCATTTGGGGTTCTAGGACTCTTACTTTTTCATAATTAGAACAAAACATATTCTGTATACTATTTCCAACCTTCAGCTTTCTCGAAATTCCATAGTATGGTAAGTTCCAGCATGTCTGTTTATATATAATCTTGCATTTAACTCTCAGTTAGTATCCCTTTCCCATAGGAAAGAAGCTTGTTTTGTTTTTTTGAGGTTTTTTTAATGATGGTAAAACTAATGAAATAAAAGAACTGAAATGACTCATTCATCAGCTGAACTAATCTTCCATATTACAGCTTTGTATGTGAGAGCTATTACACAGAAAAAGAGAGAGGCAGTGAATAGAATTAGTGTCTAACTAATACCAAAGTATTAGGTGGCTCCCTGTCACCAAAACAGCAATAAACTCTTGTGGTACAGTAATATGTGCGTGGTAGTCTATGACACATCATCACTGCCTACATTAGAACAGCAAAAATGCTTTGTTCTCTGATGTCATAAGCTTTGAGTCCCAGCTGGGGATTTATTGACTCAGCTACAATGAATTGCTGTGAGTTTCCATCCAAAAGGAGAAGCGGAATAAAACAGAAAGGCTTTCTCTTTTCCATGTCACTTCAGAAGTGCTTAATACCAGGAAATGTTTTCCTATTGGGGCAGAAATATTACAGCTGTTGAAATTGACACATTATGCCTGGATGCACATGCTAGTCATTTTACTAAATACACATGTATTTATTCCTAGATCATTCTGGTTTAAATAACATTTCTGAAAGCCAAAGCTATAAAATATGGGTATTTGGAGCTGCTAGTTGCTCAGTGCATATGGTCATTTATTTAGGTTCCCAAGTATGGATTCAGGCATCACAAATATGAAGCATCTAATTTTTTTAAAATACTTTACAGCAACAGCTACATGAATTTGTATAGATGTGCAAAATAGAAAAGAAGTGTTGTTTCTTAAAAAAAAGACACCCCAAAACAACAACAACAAACCCGTTCACACAATCATATTGAAAACTATAATTCTGTACTCCTCAGGACTGGTATGAATACAGAACAGCAGGTATAGGGCTGGGAAATCAATTCTGGCATCAGAACCCAGAATTAGGACAGCTGTAGAGGCAGTTTTGTCATTACTGTTGTGTTTTAAAACCTTTTGACAATCTGGGTGATGATCTCAATGCACTTTACAATGAAATAAGAGATAGGAAAGCATTACTATTTCACTATTAAGCATGGAGAAACTGAGGGCCCATGTGCAGATAAAGGCATGATGGAATGGAATGTGCGACACCACAGGGTGCATCTACACATGCCATTAATGCATAGCAATGAACCCCGGAGCTTCTTGGTCCCGGGAAGCTCCCTGGCGCACCATTTATATGTGTGCCCAGAACACAGCACACTGAGCCAGGGCGGGGGAGCCTTGACTGTTGGGGGGCCCAGGGGCTGCTCCGACCAGGCTCAATGTGCCGTGGAAAGACTGGCTAGGGCTAGAGGGTGCTAGGCAGTGGGGTGAGCTGGCAGGCAGTCCCTGAACTGAAGAACACGTGTGCCCCAGGCAGTTGGGTCAGCGTTCACACGTGTGCTGCTGTGCATGAAAAAACTCTGCAGCAGAGTAGTATTTGTATTTACAAGTACTGCCCTGCTGCAGAGTTTATTAGTTGTCTTTGCCCTAATAGTGGCATATGTGTAGATGCTGAGATGTTTACTGCAGCACTAGTCAGCTCCACAGTAAAGTCTTGTGCAGATGTGCCCACAAGTGCATCTCCTGCCATGCGCATGTGGCATGGCAAGAGGTGTGATTGTGGGATCACACATTAGATCCCATTGCACCTTATCACTGGAGCAGAGGTTGCCTGGGGAAGCCTGATGGGGCTTGGTGGGGCTCGCAGTGGGGGCAGCATTTCCTGCACTGCCTCCACTGCAAGCCCTGCGTCTGAATTTGGCTGCAGGGCTCACAGCAGGGGCAGCAAAGGGAACACTGCGGCTGCTGTGAGCCCTGCATCTCATGAGGATCACAGAGATGGCAGTGTTCTCCCTGCTATCCCGTCTGTGAGCCCCACACCTGACAACACTGCCACATATGAGTCTTGTCAGCTGAGGGACTGGCTTCATATGACACCTGGCTGTGGCTGGGAGCCCTTCAGTTGATGGGACTCCCAGCCACCGGGGAGCACTTGGTCATACATTCAATTAATGTAGTGATTAGAACAAGCTACAAAGTCATTAAACTTTTTTTTTGGAATAACTTTGTAGCTTATTGTTTGTTTTATCATGCTATTAATTGGTCAAACATGTAGCTGGGTCACAGCTTAAAGTATGAGTATTTGGTTAATCACGCCTTAAGTGTAATATGTAAAGCGGGGCCTGAACACCAAAAAATTCTGGCTTGTCTAAGGTCACAAGCAAAATCATTATCAGTCAGGAAAAGAAACTAGATGTCCTAGTCATTGGATTTATAAAGGCCACCCTCTTCCTTAGCTCCCAAACTCTGACACTCATTTGTTGTATACTTGTGAGACTGTCACTTAACCACTTTGTGATTTGCTTTCTTCCCTTTGTAAAATGAATATGTTAACTTAGTTCATCCCACAGAAGTATTATGATGCTTAATTAATATTCAATGAGTGTTCAGAGATCCCTGGCCAGAAATGATTTTAATTACTTCTGATTATCAAGGTCAATAAGTATCAGCTAAAGTCAAAAGAACACTGAGTCATCTAAGACTTCACCACATGTCATTCTGTCCTTTTGTCTAAATAATATACTGCAAGTTTAAATATTCCCTCTTCTACCAGAAGAATCTCAGAACAAAATAAATGTGGAGAGAAGCAGCTTGGATATCTGGAAAGGGAGAAGGGACAAAAAAAATCAGGAACAGTAAGAAAGGTTCTCAGACATGATCAAGAATTTGAGTGGGAAGGAATCATTTGAAAGGTAGAGAGAACACAAGGACAGGGCTTGATCATGATTTGATCATGAATTTAGATGAAGGTAAAGGCTCCATGGCAGTGCAATAGAAGTACACAATAGAAATATAGATCAAGGTCTAGATGTGATGTAAACTGGTGACATAATGGTCTGGATAAAAATCAGGAAAAGGCCAGAAATAAATATAAAAAATGTAACTTAGGTGCACAGGGAGCTTCTGCTTCCCCATCCATAACCATAATACTGCCTACCTACCTCATACAGGTGCTGTACAGTGCTTGGAGACCATCAGGTGAAGGGTCAAAAAGGTCAAATGAAACAAACTCTTTAGTCTTTCTAATCACACCCATTCCACAGTTGAATTAGTACCAGGTTAGATTCACTAAGCAGGGTCCAAGCACACTGCAGGAAAAACTACTAATAGTTGTGTTTAATATAACATAGGCCAGTGGTGCTCAACTTTTTGGCCCTGTGGGCCAAATGAATGGGATGGGGCTGGTCCATGGGCTAGATCAAGCCCCATGCACCTGGATCAGGCCCTGGAGCCCAGCACTGTCCCCTTCTGACCCTACATGTCTGGATTGGCCCCTGGAGCCTGCACTGTTCCCTCGCACTGGGATTGGTTCCCAGGGGCCTTGCACTGTCCCCTCTTCCCCTAGCATGTATGAATTGGGTCCTGGGCCCACCCCTGACCCATGGGGAGCCATGTTGGCTGGATGGCATGGGGATGCAGGCCAGATCTAGCCTACAAGATGTGGGTTGAACCCCTGGCATAGACCCTTCCTATTTTAGTGACCTTGACTTCAATAAGTGTTCCATCCACTATGGCCTGGTCTACCAATCCAACTATTATGGTCAGGCATGTGATTTTTCTTTTCTTTTTTTTCTGTTTTCTTAATATCAAAACAGTTATACTAGTAACAGCCCTACAGCAAGTATAAGTGGCAGCATAAGTGCAACTACACACATAGGGTCAGATCCTCCTCTATCACCTAGGTGCCTAAGTGTGATCTTATTCCACAATACTTGAGGCCTTGGCAAACTGTTAATATGAAATGTGATTGGGTTCGCCTTCTCATTGCTGACACCTAAATAGATACAAAAATAGATTCATTAATAGATTTGCAGGTACTCAAGGAGGCTAATTTAGGATACCACTTAGGCACCTAGAAGATTAAGTAGGATCTGGCCCATAACATTTCTTCCCTTTCCCATATGAGGACAGCTATACTGACACAAACACGTTGGTATTGCCATAACTATGTCCACACTCAGGATACTGTGACACCTAAACTGTGCCAATATGTGGTTAAACTTTCTAGGCTTCTCAGTTTATTCCAATCATTGTAACTGTAGTAAAGTAAAGTGGAGTTCAATGGAGCTATGCCAGCTAAGGGTCCAGCTCTATGTTTAAACTGAACCTGAGTAAATCATTTAATAAAGTATCTAAACATATTCTTAATTTAAATCATTATGGTTTTCCAAACCCAAACCTTTCGTTTTACAGTCCTTTTCCTTCATGCAGCTTTGAAATTTTTCTGCATATTTCATTTGCCAAAAAACCCAAACCCATCTCTGATGTATCCACAGTGATGTTAGGGAGGTTACAGCCAAGATGAATGTGGCCCAGTAAGGTCAAATATTTTTTTTGCCATCAGTTGTCCATGGACCTTTTCGAACTAGAGCCTGCAAAACCAGCTTAGTACAACTTAAGACTTACATGAGTCTTTCATAAAATCTCTGCATTGAAAAGTTGCTAGATAATTCTCTAGCTGGAAAGTGAAGGGAAAACTCAACTGGCAAGGAGTTCAAGGATGTGGGTGAGGAGGGTGTCTGGTGCTCAGTGGGGCAAAGTGGCAGGTTCTCTCCTGAACTGCAATTTGATTGGAGCAAGGGGAGGTAGGGTGCATCCGGGAACTTATCATAGCTCCTAACTCTTATCAGCTACTGTAGGCAGGCTTTGGATCTGGCTGTGGCATGAACTTCATCAGTTTGGAGAAATGTGTATCTTGTACTAGCTGCATACAGCCTTTATTTATGGAACCATGTGGCACTTGAGTATTGATGGAATTCAGCTGCCCTCTCTCCCTGCCCTGATATACAGGGCCAACCTTGCAGGTGGGCCATGTGGGCAATTGCCCAGGCCACCATGGTCAGGGAGCACCACACACACACACATACACACACACACACGTGTGACCAGCACACACTCGCAGTAGTGTTCTCGCCCTGGCCCATCCCACCCAATCCTTGTCCCAGGCAGGTGAAGTGGTGCCCAGCCCAGCCTGCCCTCACCTCCAGTTGCTGCTCAGGAAGATAACCATCCTGCTCTGGTCCACCCACTTTGCTCCCCCACAGCAGTGGCAGTGCCTGCCTCTGGAGAAGCAAGTCTCCCAATCCAACCCAGCAGTTCCCCCGGGGTTTTATTTCAGAATCTTTTGCTAATACTACTAAATACTTAAAGAAAAGGAACAAAAATATGAGTTTAGACAAGGCGCCATTTTCCCTAAAGCCAGCCCTGATGTCTCCTGATGTGATCCTAGATACAAGGGTAAAGAGAATTACTATGCATTCTCTGTTACCACATGCTCAACAGAGTCATTTGATGTAAAATTTGCATAAAGGCATCAGGCCCAAAGACAGCCGGTTGAATTGGATCCTAAAAATTGAGCTTTCTGGCCTTTCTTACCCAGTGAACTATCCTGCTAACTCAACAGAATCAACTATCTATTGCATTTTAAGAGCTTCAGACAAACAACATAGCTCATACATCTTACTAACATGAAGCATTTTTTTTTTTTAATTCTCTCTTACCCAGTTCCAACTGGAGTCGCAAGAGTGGCCAAGTGGCAACCAACACTTTTAGCTTTTGGGTAGTCCTGCTTTAGTGACTGGTCTGCACCAGCTGTCTCACTAATGACTGCAGCAGAAGGAACTTTTAAGGGGAGGAAAAAACAAGATAGACACCATCTCAGCTACATAAGGATGAATGCGGAGACAATGGCCATTCAGTTTCTCTCTTCTACGCTGCCCTAATGGGCTGGCACAAACAACATCAGTGTCTGAGTGAAGAATACATTCACATCTCTTTAATCCATTCCCAACTAAATCCCCATCATTATCTGCAGCCAGCAGTACATATAATTAAAGGGTTTATTTTTGTGTTACAAAACGTCTCTGTAATTATAGAGTATTTGTAAAGTGCAGCATTCCTGTAAGTGTTTGAAGAAGCAGGGTTCTCTATTCTCTGTCTCCCATCATATCACCTACATGTTCCTTTCCACCCTCATATGCCCACTTGCCATTAGCTCTGCATATACAACTTACTTTACATAAAGGTAAAAAAAATGGCTTGTTAAGTAACTTTGCTGCTCTTTGAGCCATGAAGCCTGTTACTGTGAAATCTGGCCTTGTGTCATCAGTCTTATGCATAAAGCTGAGCCACTGAAGTTTAAAATGTAGTGTTTTTAAGTGGAGTTCAGAGCAGGGAAAATTTTTCTAAAGAAGTTATAGTTTTCTGTCAGATGCTTCGCTGTAAACCGGAATTCTTTATTCTGGGCAGATAGAACAGTTGAAATCCAGGATCCCAATAGAGGTTGTAATAGAGACCTGAGAGTTTGAACTCCCTTTGTTCCTCTTGGATTCCCCTGTTTGGAATAAGGATTATTCCATGTATCTTAAACAAAGAGGTGAAAACTATGGGCATTTTTACATGTGTTCTGGGGATGGGAGGGTGCTTTAATTAATTAAAGCACCCACAGTGTCTTGTGTATCAGTGTCCCCATGCTTCAAAATGGTGGCAGGGGCACTTTAACTAAAGCTCATCAAACGAGGACATTGATACACGAGACATGGAGGCTTCTGGCAGCGCGCTAATTAGCATTAATTGAGTCTGCTCCAACACGCTGTAATTACAGTGTGTCAGACCAGCCTCCCCACACATCTACAGGCACCCAAAGTTATTGATTGACAAAACCTTGCAGAAGTCAGGAAACTGAGAACTGGGCAGACTTTATTCCATAGTATCACATCATGTGACAGTGCAGCCAGCCTATTGGTTACACACATTCATGTTTCTGAAACTCCTGTGAAAAACTAGCAGTAACTCACAAAACAAGTCTCTGTGACTTTTATGCTGTTAACTATTTGTCAATTGTGTTAATTTCCTGGGACAGAGCTGTGTCATCTTGCATATATGAACAGCGAGTAACAAAATGGAACATTTGGCTCCATTAGAATATTAATATTAATAGAATTAATAATTAACAGATAACATCCTTTGGTGTTATTCCTTTAGGTGGAGAGAATAACCAAAAATAGATATCTCTTTCGTTTGGTTCAAAGTTAAAAAAAACCCCAAGTATTAACATAGCAGAAAACTGCTTATATTGGTCTTGAATTTTTTAAAAGTTGAACAGTAAAGCTTTGATGGAAATTGCCAATCACTGATTGATTTGCCAGAACAGAAATCCGTTGTGATTTACCATTTTAAAATTTTGTTGCTTCCTCTACTTGTGAGATTTCTGTGGTGTCACAACGTAGCAAAGCATATCCTTTCCTAGTATAACTGCTGCAGCGTGGTTACAACCAGGGACAGTTATGCTGTTGGTTTAAAACTTTGAGTGGACCAGGTGGGGTGCACTTGAACCCCTGCTTTGATTCCTGGTCCACTCAAAGTTTTAACCCAACAGCATAACTGTGGCAGCAGCATTTCTACTCAAGCAGTGCTAAGGGCATCAATTGATGTGATGGCTCATTACAATCTGCTTGATCTCTTCTAAAATCTTCATTCCATAGCTTTTAACAACGCTGTCTTCTTTTTAAAGGTCTTGATGGTCCACCAATCAAGCTATCCTTTGTTCTCAAATTTGCTGTCTGTTATTTGCTCCTGGTAATGGCTCTCCTATTTCACAGCCCTGTGAATTGTTCTTAACTCATTCCAATGAAGGTATATTTGGTTTTGCTTCAATTTTTAATTGAATAATAGAGCCCTAGGCTACTAGCATATTAGTAATGCTTCAAATGTATTTTTAACTGGACAAAAACATGCTGTTTTTCTTTGTAATAATGCACCTGACCCAATGCATTCCCCTTTTCAAAATCCTAGATCTGCCTATGGTTACAGCTAATACATCTGATAACAAAGTTACTTTAATTGTTTTATCCACAAAAAGAAAAAGAAATGTGTTAAATTCAGCTTCTTAAAACATCAAGCACAGCCTACTCTATTAACTACTTTTCTTTTTCTGAGGTTATATAACCATTGGGACAACAGGGAGGTAAGATATTTATATATTACTTATTATTGATATTTTTGTTACTATTTAAGTTATAATGTGATTTTTTAAAGGTTCTTGTTATTCAGGTTACCACTCTCAACTGCTTGTAATTCCTTGACATGACTGCAACATAATTACTTTTATATGAAAGAGCATATATATAATGAATTAGCATTCTTTTTTGATAAAGGCAAAAAGGCCATTAATTTTTGGCAAATTCTCCTGTATAAAGAGGTAGGAACACAGTAGTAAAAGAATCCCCAATAAACTAGATTTAACTCCTGTTCTCAGGAAAGAACTTCTTTACTCTTAGAATAATAGGATATAGGAGCAGACTGCCCAGGGAAGTGGTAGAATCTCTTCCACGCAAGGCTTTCAAGAGCAGGCTGCATAAACGTTTGGTATAAATGGTTTAGGAAAACCATTCCCACAGTCCAGGACAGGGTTGGACTGATTGTCCATGAGGTTCCCAACCCTATGACTCTATGATCCCCAGAACGTATAAACATTTCTGAATCTCCTCTACCAACCAACTGAACTCTTTCCAGAGCATCTGAATAGTGAAAAGAAGCATGCTGCTGAGCAAGATGGTGCTGTCTGTGAGAACATTCCTCTGGTTCTCTTGATGTACATATTTCAGCTAAAGTGAATGTCACTGAAGTCAGCTGGGACCCCACTAAACAGTTAGAAGGAAGTATTTCCTGTGCTCTGTAATTTTGGTGGCACATATGTAATTTCACCCCAGGGTAGCTTTCCCAGGCTCTCTTCAGTTGCAAAAGAAAAAGGAACTATGAAAGAGTTGATTGCTGTGTTGCCAAAACTATCTATAATTTTCAGGTTTTATGAAAGGATCTGCCCCTGACTTTAAGAAAGATAAGTGAATGGAACAGTTGTTGGCAGGACAAAAATTGTAGAAAAGCACAAACTGCTCATTTTGTGCCAGCCACACACCATGAGTTAAAACATTTAGAGGGGTGGCATTTACCTAAAGATAGTTTTAAAATTTGAAGACTTGTTAATAAACATGATTTTAAAATCTAGTATTTTGTGGGGATAGAAAAGCTTCCTATGTGAATACATTGTGCTGGACTCAGCTTTCCGGTGGCGGCAGGAGCAGCAGTTCCTTTTGGTCACTGCTGCCAGTGTCACCCCCACTGCTAGATCCAGCCTCACTGCCCTGCACCCACAGCCATGGGCACCAGATGGAGCAGGTGGACAGGCAGGCAGGGTCTCCATGGAGACCAGCCCAGCAGCCCATGGGCAGGGCGTGCTCGGCCGGGCGGATGGGATGAGGCTGCAGGTGGATGGGAGGTGGTATCTGGAAGTGGGATGGGCAGGCAGGGCCAGGACCGACACTGGGGCTGGGGTCACGGGGTGGTGACAGCACAGGGATGGGGCTCGGGGCAGAGCTGAGATCTACTCCCTGCACATCCCTGTCCATAGAACTGGCACCCGTTGCACGGACATACAGGAAGCAAGTCATGGCTCTGCCTTGGGGCTTGGCCCTGCACTGTCATCTCTCCACAATCACAGCCCCAGCCCTGGCCCCACCTGTCTGTCTCACTCCTGGATGTCACTCTCCACCCACCCACAGCTCCATCCCATCTGTCTGGCCAAACATGCCCTGCCCACAGGGGTCCTGGCCGGTCTCCATGGAGACTGCCCCATTTCTGTCCAGCGTCCCTGTGGTGGGTGTACAGGCCTGGGCTAAAAAAGATCAATTGCCACCCTCCACACCATGCCAGCTCAGTACCATCCCCTCCTCCAGCCCGCAACAGCTAACCAAAACTCTTTACATGGCCCTCCAGGCCAAATAATTGTCCACCTCTGCACTACCCACTCAAACACAAATACAACCTCACTAATGTGGCAGAAACTGTATCCTGAAGCAACCAGCAGAGTCCACCAAAGGATCCAATGCACACGCCCTCTGTCATTCAGGGCTTGCTCTCTACTATTTAGTAGGCAAACTCAGTGCCCCAGTTTGGTTACATTCAGCCCACATGAGGCTGGTAGATGTAATTTATTCATTCCATGAGAATTATCACCACTGAAAGCAACCAAACTGGTATGATTACCAGCCCCAGCCAGCACCCCTCAATCTAACATGTGGTGTCAGAAAGCTGTCAGCAAACTGCTCACCAAGGTGTTGCTAGTGCCACACTTACCATGGTTCCAGGGCCCTCCTGACTGCCCAGTAAAGAGCTGGATGGACAAAATCGACAATCTCTGAAAATATCATCAGCTTGCTACAGCTAAGGGCTTCTGTCACTACCCACATTGTCACTACGCTGGAAAAACAACTTTCTGGATTCAGGCCTTTATAACCAGGTTGATAGGTGCAGGTGTGGCATGCTGCATTATGGCAAGACTAGTCATGCCTGGGACATTTTGGGCAGCCCTTGGTACACCTGCAAAGAATGTGCACACCTGCTGGATGGCTGCTCTTTTCATGATAAACTCAGCCTACATGTTACAAGAAGGGTTGTGCACTGGTTGTGAGCATAACTGCAAGCATCTAATAACTTGCATTTTCTGCAAGAGCATCTGGCACCTGTCCTTTAATAATTTGATCAACAAAGCACTGTTGTTATATCCCTCAATATATCACAAAGATACTATAAAAAAGCCTTGCCTTTCAATATATCCCTCAATGCTTTTAACACTTTGTATAGCTGTATTTGTTCTAGATTGAGGTGCTCAATCCCCAGCTTGCAGGACAGATCCAGCCCATGGTCCTAGGTCTTCAAGCCTGTGGAGCTTTCTATGGGCACTGCTCCTCATCCCACCATGTAAGGCCAGGCAGGGGAAATGCTGGGCCCTGAGCCCCAATACCAATATGCTGGAGTGGAAGTGGTTGGTGTTAGGCCCCCAGAGGCCAATCCCAGCATGTGGGAATGGGAGGGGCTGGTGCTGGGCCCCAGGAATCAACCTGTTGTGCTGGGGGCAGAAGGAGACACTGGTGAACCCCAGGACCTGATACTGGCGCCTGGGGACGGCCTGCCCCACTTATCTGGCTGGCAGGCAAAAGGTTGAGTACTGCTGTTCTAGATTACATCACTGGTATTAGTAGCACCCAGAACTATGCCAGTTGCTACCCAAAAAGGCAGGATGGAGAGAAACAGTGTTAATCCAGATGCCCAGATTAATTTCCCTATTCTTCCTCACAATAGGGAACTGTGACCTTAGGAAGGTTATTTAACCTTTCTGGGCACATCCACATATGCAGGCATGTGCACTTGCAGCAATTCAAATAGAATTAGCACAAATTTGTGCCAGAGATTTGTGCCTCAGCACACGTGTCTGAACGTACACTCTGGTGTGGGGCAAGTTGCGCTGCTTGGGGCAAACTGACCCTGCCCAGCTCTGGTACAAAAAGCTGCCCTGGCAAGCAGCTCAGGGCTACTTGCCCTCATGAAATTCTGAGGCCCAGCTAGTTGCTATCTGGGGACACTAGCCCCTTGTGCCAGCTGGGCTGCTGAAGCAGCCCTAACCTAGAGTGGCCCCTGCACCCTCTACCCACTACAGCAGTCTGGAAGTGGGAGCTACTGCCTAGCTGTGACCTGCTGCCACCTGCAAAAGCATCCGCCCCCTTGGACCTGCAGCACCATGGCTGCGTGCCTGCCAGACCTGGACGGGGACAACACGGGCACCTGGGCTGTGGTACAGACATTACAGCAGAGCCTCCTGCATCTCTGAGCCAGCTACCAGTAAGCCATGACTGCACAGTTGGCCTTCAGGCAGCACTGCTGTCATGTCTTCTGGTGCCCCTGCTCTGTCATCTGGGCAGCTATTGCCCAGAAGATGTGCTCCTTGCAGTGGCCCCTGCCTGCCCCCACTAGTTCCCTCCTGGCAGCAGCTCTGTCCCAGCACAAGAACGTGAATCCAGCTGCAGCTGTCCCACCCGCTGCTTTGTGGCTCTGAGCAGCATCAGCCCTTGCTGTTCCACTCCCTGTGCCTGTGCCGAGGCCCCAGCCATCCCCATGCTGTTCCTGGGAAGCCTTTGACTGGGGCTCAAGGACTGGGTTGGGCAAGCCCCTTCCCTTCCAGACTGGCCTCCCCCTGCTTAGACTGCTCTTGGTGGCCAAGGTTGGGGGGATTTGTGGGTGGGTATAGGTGTGGGGGTAGGGTTTGTGGGAGTGGGGTTTGTGGGGAGATATGGGGCTTGTGTGGGGGTTTGGGGTGGGGGTTTGGGGTGGTGTGGGGTTT
>NW_005842879.1:369721-375006 GCF_000455745.1 Alligator sinensis
GTCGGGGCACTTGTGGGTGCACAGGACACATGTAGGTAGGACTGGGCCTGGCCTGATAGTGCACAGTTCCTGCCTGCAGTGCCAGGAGCCCCACGTGACAGCAAGTGTGGCCCACTCTTGTCTGAGAGCATGCGCCGGTGGGTGGGGCCAGTTCCCTGCGCCACGTGCATCCCCCAGTCTCAGGCAACACCGCGCAGCTGGGGTCTCTGCCAGGAGTAGCCACAAATACCCTGACAGCTGTTACAACTGTGCCTGGGGGGGGAGGGGCACTGTGTGCCATGTGTGAGGGAGGGAGGGATGACCCACCCCTACCGTGCAGTCTCCCCCACACTCACAGTCCCCCTCCCCCATCCCTACCTACCTGTTGCAGCCTTGCCCCGCTCCTATTTGCCCTAGCATGCTGAGGCAGCATGCTGGAGCAGCAGGGACACATGGCAGCCATAGAGATGCTCTGGCCATGTGCTAGAGCATTTGTCTGGAGGACCCAGCCTCTGGTTGCGTCAGGGCATGCTCCAGGAGTGCGCCCTGTGCCCCTTTTTCCCAGTGGGTTATTTTTTAATACTGGGATTTCCTGGTATCAAATTTAGAGTCTGTGCTGCAAATATGCAGTGCAGAGAGCATTTTTTGTTCCTAGCATGCCTCTTGCGATGCAGACTACTGTGAAATGCTGCAACAGGCACATGCTTGCTCATCTGGATGCAGCCTCTGTGTCTCAGTTCCCCATCTGTATATAACGCTAATGACAGTTCTGTACTTCACAGGAATACTCTAAGGATTAGGCACTCAGCGATATAAATGCCTGAGATGGAAAAAACAAAACAAAACAAAACAAAACAAAACAGTCAATGCCCTGGAGAGCTGCATTCAAAGATCCTGTCCAGCCAGTTAATTCATATAGTCTTATTCCTCTACCAACCTGGAGCTCACTGTAAGACAGCAATGCTCCTTATGGCTGCATACAGATGAGTGTGTATGTTTGGTTCCCTGGGGACAATTAGCAGCAGCACATCTTGGACTGCTGCTAGTTGTTCCTGGGGAACACCCATGTCACATGCCCTCTGGTTCACAGTAGGTTACCTTGGGTTGGGTAGGGGAGGCTGGGGCCACCAACTGTGCTGGCCCCAGCAGCCTTACCTGGGATCCTGTGGGCTGGGGAAGCTGCAGCCATGGCACTCCTGCAGCCGGGACTCTGGCGAGCAGCTGGAGTGTGGCTCTGGCTGGCCAGGCACTGGTTTTGGGTGGCACATGCTGCCTCCATATGTGCTTTTTTTCTGCATGTGTTTTTTTTCGAACCAGGGATCTCTTGGGCTCAAAAACACCCCCAGGCTGCAAGGTAGCAGCATGGGAAATGCTTGAATGTGCAGTGTGTAGCACTGCAGATGGGTCTGCGGTGCCACATGGTATATGGCCGCACTCATCTGGACACAGCCTCTGTGTTTTAGAGTCTTATGTGTGTTAGGGTCTGCTTATGCAATGTGTCCTCCAAGATATGGGCTTTGGATTGGCATGATGCAACAAATATGGATTATAGACAGTGAAAGAACACGGTAAATGATAACAGTCTCCTTTGCTTATTCAGCCAGGCTTTAGTGTGGTTATAGTTTAAAACTGTGACATCTTATGATAATGTGTTTTTGTTCCGCTGTATCTGTTCAAGTGTTTTTGCAAATCAATTGGCATGACAGAATGGGGCAGTGCTACATAAATATAAATGAAGGACTACTATATTATCATTACAGTTATTCTATTCAGAATCTTCTGACTTGTTTTCCTTTTCTCTTGGCCTCCAACACTGCAGCTCCTTCCCTCTATGTCTACACTTTGTAACTCTTCAAAGCACTACCTGCTTAAGATTTCATAGTAGGGAAAATAACAAGTCACCTTGTGTTAAAAATGCACTCCCTGAAGTCACAGGAACTCTTCACTTCAAAGGGTTAGGCATTCAAAATCAGATTTTTGTTTTGGAAGGGCAAGGCCAGTTATTGTAAATTAAAATGCCAAAATAATACTAACGCTGTAGCTGCTGCCTGTTGATTCTGGATGAGTGAATATTACATATTGCCATTGCCAAACTCTCCTTAAAGGAGATAAACATATATATAAAGTAGCAATAGTATTATCCTCCAGAAGTTACCAATTAAAAAAAAAACCAAAACAGGATATGGTAGCTATATATGGATGGTACTTACATGGCTCCCATCATAGACCCCCCAGTCTGGAATGTATTTGTCCTCACACCATCCATTTTACAGGTGGAGAGGAGGGGGATAGAGAGTAAGGCTCAAAGATATTTAGCTGGCTTACTGCTATTGAAATCATTGTTTGGGACCTGAATGACTTGTGCAAAGCAATTCAAGACATTTGTTGGGAGCACGGAATTCAGACCAGAGTCTTCTGCTTTCCAAATCAACCCACACCACAGGATCATCTTCCCTCTCCTGTTAACAGGGAAAAGAAGGCAGAAAGCTCAAGTTAACTAAAGCCCTCGATTATGCAACTTATAAAGGGAGTGGGTATACTGAGATGATTGGAACATACAGATCTTGTTTGTGGAGATCTTGTACTAATGTAACATCAGGGCAAACTCTGCCATGTGACCTCAGTGCTTGACTTATGAGTAATTATTCCTTTCACCCACTGTTGAAACAAACAAATTGGGTTTTTGTCATTAAAATAGGGTTCAAAATGACCATTGGAAACTGGGATTTCCCACATAAACAGCTCAGAAAGTATCTTGGTTTTACCATGGAGCACTTAGCCAACTTGACCAGCATACATTTATTAAATGAGGTTTTGTGAACAAAAGCAGTTTTTTAAATTAAAAGAGATCAAAACACACAAGATATATTAGCAGAAAAATGAAAATGAGATAATTCAAGTGGCTTGATAAAAAGCAGACATGGGTTATAACCATGAAGTTTGGATTTGAAGATAGGAACTTGAATTGCCTTTAAATTCAGTGGTATTTGAACATGAAATGCTGATCCACGTCATGAAAATAAATGATAAAAAACATTAAACCTATTTTAGAAAAAGAAAGGGAATAAAAGAAGCATGATTAATAGAAATTTTCAGAGACATCTTCCCTTTTGCTTTCACCAACTTGGCAGAGAAAAATGATATGCCTCACTGAGAAACCTAACTGCTATCCTCACCAATTCATTTACTCCTGTTTCAGGTGTCTGCAAGCATCATCACTCACATCTGTTTACAAACCATCTTCAAAATGATGAGCAAGAAAAAAACTCATCAGGCAATAAAGTAGATGGAGTTCAAAGAGAAAAAAACCATGGCTCAGTACTTATGACACCATTTGTAAATATATTTGCATGCAAAAATATTGATTAAAATGATGGTATGAAACAAGATTCCTCTTTACTAGATCATAATTCATCCTGTGCCCAAGGTTCAAATTACACTTGGGGGTCTGCAAAAAATATTGGCCAGGTTCGGGGCTGTTTGCATGGGTCCCCACCAGTACCGTGGGGCTGAGGCCAGCAGCAGTGGCAGCTGGAAGGAACTGCCACCGTTGCCACCTAGGCTGCTTAGAAAGGTGCAGAGCAAGCCGGGGGTTGTGTGCAGTGGTGCATGGGCCCCACCGCTGTTGTGGGGGGTGGGGAGAAGGAGTGCTGACTGACCCACAGGGGGGGCAGGTCATCTCTTATGTGGGGGCTTGGGCGCTCCATAATTTGAACACTGGCTGTGTTTAAAATATGAAGATGCTTTACAGATAAGAGATATGGGGCCAGATACCCAAATACTCCCAGTAACTGATGCTAAGGAACTATTTATGCTTTCTCAACTTTGGAGTTTTTTTGTTGTTGTTGTTGTTTTTTGGGGGGTTTTTTGCTGGAGTGCTCCTGGGTCTAGTGTAGACCAGCTCTGAGTCATACCAGTTGCTGGCAGCCCCTAATGACTGATCCTGCTCAAGTCACATCCCTCCATGCCCCACTTCCCTGAAAACACCCAATGTACTGGGGACCTAAAAAGGATGGGATAGGAAGTATTGAGTGCTGTGGTAAATCCTTAGCGGAATTACAATGGTAATATGACCGCAATAAAGGCTAGGCCCAATAGTACACTTGTGCTATGGTAAAACACAGTGAATGATAGCCACAAACAATCAGTAACTAAATGGTCAGATGAATGAATACTACAGTTAGACATGGTAATTAGTTTGCTGGGCGTATGTGTCAATGGTCCCACTAGATAATCATATACTCTTTTAAATTTAAGGGTTCTTTGTTAGGATTTTGGAGGTTTGTGTGGGACTGGGCTAAGAGGAGTGAGAGAGATGGAAGTGATTGGAGGGAAGGAGAAAGGGAGAAAAAGAGTGGTGGACAAACTGTGGACTGGAACTTGTCAGGGAAGAGGAGGGAAAGGGAAGGGGACAAACAAGGATCAGAGACAAATGGTGTTGATCTGACAAGGCAAAGAGGAAACTAAAATTCTAATAGTGGGGTTCAAAAAAGAGGCAACTGAAAGGCAGCCAGGTGAAGCACAGAATACAGGAGTTGTGTCCTTGATAGAGAGAAGGCAGACAACATTTTCTTTTATTTTGGACCCAGTCCTTGGAAGAATAACACAATGACACTGTGTGTAGGAGGTGGCTCTTACTGAATGGAAATGCTGTAAGTGGAACAATTCTGGCTTTACCCCAGAGGATCTGGTCTAAGAATAATGAGGTTACTGTAGGTGCCGTCGGGGTAATCACAGTCCTAGAGAACAAAAGGAAGAGATTACATCTAAACAGATACCTTGATAGACATTACAGTTTATATATAAACATTTGAAAGCCAAAACATTCCAAGGCTAAATTATATTGATAATTATTATAAGCAATAATAATTAAAACAATTATTTGCTCTCCTCTTATTCTGTCCAACTAAATCTCAAAAAATTGCAAACATAAGAACTCTAATTAATTTAGCTGTCTATATCCCCGATGAGGTAGACATTCTTATTTCCACATTACAAAGACGGAAACTTGGGTATGGGGAAATTGTAACTTGCCGACAGTAAAACAGGAAGTCTATGACATAGCTGAACAGAACTCAGATCAAAAGAATTCCAGTCTTGTGATTTAATCACAAGATCATTTTTTCTCTGCTTTACTTCGTAATTTTTGAAAGTTTTTAAAACCATGAGACTTCATAAAGCATGATGTAATAACCTTTACATCTCACTCCTGCATAACATATTATATAGGCACTATGAACTGTGTAGGAATACAATATGTCTAGTATAAAATAACCATCCAAGGTGTGTATTCAACATATTTCAGC
>NW_005842879.1:375030-384649 GCF_000455745.1 Alligator sinensis
AGGACATGCAAGTATACAGGTCTAAACCTTAAACATGAGTAGTGATTGTTGTGTGCCTCCACAGATGCATTCCACTGGAAACACCTTAAACAAATGCCTGGTCTTAAGGAGGAACAGGTCATGCATGCTCTAAAAACCGGATCTCTCTGGATCTGAAAGGGCTCTCTCCACAAAAAGTTGATTGCAGTGCCTACTTTTGAGGCCTCTTGTTGCCTAATGGAATCCACAGGGCTAAGTTAGACATCCAGAGATTCTCCATACAGTCAGTGGGGAGAATGAGGAGTCTATGAATGGGATCCATAAACACGAGAAGGCTGAGTGAGAAGCCACCTCAGTCAGCTGGTAGGAAATGCTGAGAAGATAGGGTTTTAGGTCCAGCTTGTCAGAACACGAGGAATCTCCCCGTAGCCCAGTCAGGTGCATACCTCCATTCGCAATTCACAGCTATGATTCTCTTATGGTGTTAGGTACCTAAGCTAGCCCTCTCTCACAGCAAAGGAGAGAGGTGATGACATTATCTACATGAAAAATTAAATATCCACAGGAAAAGAGACTGAAACCCTTTTGTGAATCTAGTTCTAAGCCTACTACAGTACACCATCTGAGTCACAGCAGGAAATGAACATAAAAGGTGGGGCTTTATTGCCACTGTATATTTTGCTTCCTTATCTGTCTTATCATCATACACTCTCTTCTTTAAAGTTAAATATCATTCCTCACTGATCCAACAACATTTCAGATGGTCTGATTAATAGTTTTCTGCACTTGGTGTACTTAATACCATGTTTTAATTTGATGACAGTCAAATAATATTCTTCTCCTAGCTTGTTAATGACTAGGCAAAATAATGCCTAGTCCCAGAAGAGAACACTAAGCTCTATGGAAACCCACTTGATACCACTTATATTCTGATGTAACACCACTAGTAATAATATGTTGTTTCTCATCTGTCAGCCAGCTTTTTATCCATATTTATTGCATTATTACCCAGACAATATTCACCAAGCTCTGTAAAGAACAACGATGCCAACTGAAACTCACCCAGTCTCTACAAGCTTTCTGTATGTTGCTGTGTCAAAGGCTTTCCTAAAATCCAGACAAACTGCGTCCACTGTATTTTCCTTATCTACCTGTCTGTTTCTGAAAAAGCCTAACAAGTTTATCTGGCAGAGGTGAGTGTTCTCAGGCCTCTTGCTTGGACATGTTAACAGGCCAAATTTATACCTTGTTGGACTCCCCTGAAATCAATGACATTCTTGTAATGATAATTTAGCATTAGAAATTGTATTTCAGTATTTTGCCTGAAATTAACATTTGATTTACCCATGAAGTGACCTTTTAAAATGGATAATAGTGAAATGAATAATAGGAATGCCACAGCATGATATGAAGAGGAGTCCGACATGTTTCAATAATTCCTTGTGAGTGATAGTATTAATGTAACACAGCACACTAGGGAAACTCCACCCCGTCCCATCCCAACTGCAGCCAATATAATGTGCTGTGTTTTGTGTGTGCATGTATCACATTAGCTCTGAGTAGCCAGGATTCCATGCTTACACAAGGAAAAATAACAAGCAGAAGTAAAAACTTACAGAAACTCATGGGAACACACCTGCATTCCCTCCCAGTAACTGAGAAGATAATAGGCAATTTTGCTAAAGTGAGCAGTTATAACCAATTACCTATTATAACCTGTAATCAAGTTGATGACATCTCTGGTCCAGAGTCAAAATATCTTTATTCTTACTTTTCTTCTCACACATCAAGTGGGAAAATGTGTTAATTTCCCACCCGCCTGACTTCTTTAGAGATTAAGCTAGCTAGCTGTCAAGGTACTAACTGAGAGTTGGGAATCACAGAATCATAGAAAAGTAGGGCTAGAAGGGATCTCAGGAGGTATCTAGATCAACCCCTGGCCTGAGGCAGGATCATCCTCAACCATCCCATGCAAATCCATACTAAAACTAGACAATCAACCCTATTGCACAGCTATAAGGCATCTAAATCTGGCAAAGCAGAGGGACAATGGAAGTCAGTACCCTGTGGCTGCCAAGCTTGTTAAAAGGCAGGCAAGGTTGTTTGGGTGAATCTGATATCTTTTATTAGACCAACTTAAATAGTTAGAAAATAATTTTAAAGCAAGCTTTCGGGTTCAAAAACCCTTCGTCACACTGAGGAAGTTTCACCTGTTGGTGTGTGTTCACCAAGATATCAGATTCACCCAAAGAACCTTGTCTGCCTATGTCCTTAGACCAACATGGCTACAACTTCTGTCCCTGTAAGCTTGTTAAAATGAGCTTCAGAGATCCAAGAAAGAGGGCCATGCCCCCTGCTACAGAGCAGGGTAAAACCCCCACAGTCTGTATAAATCTGACCATGGGGTAAAATTTCTTCCTAACCCCAAATGTGATGATCAGTATGACCCTGAGCAGAGAGGCAAAACCCTTTAGTCAGACCCTCCAGTCGTGGATTTTAGTCCCAGCGGGAGTATTGACACACCCAAGTAAAAATCCCCAACCTTTGCTGCAGCCAACACCTCATGTTTCTGAGGAAGGTGAACGAATCTCCTGATGTGTGTAGCAATAGGAGGGGGACAAGTTCTCCCAGGCCCATGTGGCAACAAGCAAAACCCAGAAGCATGCGAAATATGCATAGCAGAGCATAGCTGTAGCTACTCTTAGATCATCCCTGACCAATGCTTATCCAACTTCTTCTTGAACACCTCGAATGATGGAGAGTCTGCAACTTCCCTAGACAATTTATTTGACTGCCTCAGTGCTCTAACAGTGAAGAAGCATTCCCTGATACCCCATCTAAACCTTCTTTGCTCCAACTTGAAGCCATGGGTCCACACACTGCTCCTGGTAGCAAGGGAGAAAAGGTATTCTCCCTCTTCTTTATGACAGCCCTTCAGATATTTGAAGACTGCTATCATATCCCTTCTTAAGGACCTTTTCTGCAAAGTGAATATGCTCATTTCCTTCAGCCTCTCTTCATATGGCTTGCCTTCCAATCGCTTTATAACTTTTGCCACCAACCTCTGGACCCTGCGTCTAACTTCTCTTTTTAAACTGTGGAGCCCAAAATTGTACACAATATTCCAGATGAGGCCTAAGCAGTGCAGAACAGAGATACTGTCACCTCCTCTGCTTCTACTGATGCAGCCCAAGATCTCATTCTCATTCTGTGCAGCTGAGTCACACTGCAGACTCATATCAAGCCTGTCATCCATCAAAACTTCTAGATCCTCTCCGCAATATTGCCATCCAACCAGTTATCACCCATCTTGTACTTGCATTTTTGATTAATCTTCCTGAGGTGTAGCATCTTGCATTTGTCAGTACTAGACTTCATTCGTTTAGCTCCAGCCTAGCTTTCCAATCTAACAAGATCCTGAATTGCACTCCGGTCCTCCAGTGTGTTTGCAGTCCTTCCCAGTTTCACATCTTCTGCAAATTTGCTCAAGAAGCATTTAATTCCAGCATCTAAAATGCTAATGAGCATGTTAAACACAGTTGGGTCCAGGATAGACCCCTGTGAGACTCCACTCCACTCAAAATTTCCTGCCATTCTGATATGGATCTATTTATAACTGCCTTTTGCTTGCAGCTATTGAGCCAGTTGTCTATTCACTTTGTAGTAGTGTTGTCTTGCCCAGATTTCTCCAATTTGTTTATGAGAAGTTCATGCGGGACTTCATTTTCCAAGGAATGCCAGAGATTTATCATGTGATTTGGGGGAAGCCAGATCATGTCCCTGTGACACAGATACCTCGTCTAATGTTGGAAGATTGGAATAACTCCCAATCTTGTACAGGGGGTATATGGTTTACTACATTAATATTTGTCTTGAGATCTTCATATGAATGAATTACAATTCTTCCACTCTGAGAACAGGAAAATACAACATAGAAACCTTCATCTTTGGAAACAAAGGATCTCTCATTCCTGAGGATCAGATTCTGAAACACTTACAAATATGGGGTAATATTCAACTCCTCAGGTCTAGCCATAATCACTGGGAATATTCACTGAAAAAGGCAGTACTCTGTTTAAGTGCATCAAATTGTGACCCTGAGGGAATGGACTGGATTATTTGCCCAGACTCAAGGAAATGAACTTACTGTGCCCATTTTGTACAAAAGGCAATGGCCCCAGTAGCAGCCTGCTGCTTCAGGAGACACCCCCTCCTCCCCTCTGCTACCCTGCTAGCTGAACTAAAAAATATTATCATTACTCATTATGGTACCACATCACCATAGGCCACATTAAGGAACATGGGCCTGATCCCGATCTCAGTGCCAGTGTAAATCAGTGATACCACTAAGATCAGAGTTAAACCCCTAATTGTCTCCCAGAGAGAAAGAATAGAGCCAAGTGGGATCTCCAGAAGGATCAAGCCTGTAAAGACCCATCAGCAGTGCTGAAGTGAAAGTAGCAATAATGCCAGTGTCTGATAATCATTACCAGTCTCCTGTATGCCTTTTTGTTTGCATCTGTTTGACTTCCTTTTGTTTTATGAGGCTGCTATTTTAAGCAGTGCAAAAGGTGACCTGGCTTGCTGCAATTCTTTGAGTCCATATCTGCAGAGAGACTTTCTCCAACCCCAGCTGGCAACAAGATGTTCTGCACCTATGAATCATGCCTGAATCACCTGTCCAAGGGCCAAGAACATCCAGTCTCCTCACTGGGGAAACAGCAAACTCACTGGTTTACACAACAAGATTAACCAAAAGGGACAGGTGAGACATCTTGTGGGTTGTTACCAGCCCTGGTTTACAATGTACTAAAACACCAGTGCCTAGCAACAATTTGGAGGCTGGATTAAATTAGAGGTTTGGTTTGGTTTGGTTTTTCCAGTTGATTCAATTTTTCTTTTCAGTTCCAAGCAGGAAATTGTCAGCAACCAAAGTCTGAAAAAACATTGAAGGAAGATTACAGGCAGCTTTTGTTAACTACAAGCCCACTATTACCAAAACAAAGTGCTAAAGTCATGCAGTATTAATGATGCCCTGTGGGAAGTCACAAGGAAACACCCATCTTCAGCATGAGCAAACAGGTCAGCCAATGCTTTTGGCTGGTCTCTTAATCTCAGGCTCTTCTCCATAAATTTTGTAATGTGCATCCTCATAAGCAATTAAATTCATTAGGGCAGGTCTACTGAGGCCCTGACTTCAGGAATCATAGAATCATAGAAATTAAAGGCTGGAAGTGATGTCGTAGATCCACAGTGCACAGGAAGTTCAATCTTTATTTATACTGGGATAACTGGGAGGTGAGCCTGTGTCTACCCTCTCCATCATGGAGACTAGATGTAATGGCCTCAGTAACATGAGAACACACTGTGGGTGATACCTATGATCATATCTCTAAATTTCCCCCACTGTGCAAAAAAAGTTACATTTAGGATAGAGAGTAGAGGTAAGATTTGTGAAATGTTTGCATCTCCTACTCTAAATTGGATAGAAGCACTGAAAAATATGCCTTCTAGTCTTCTTTCTTTGTGCCTTTTCTGACATAGTGAGGTGTCTACATGATGGCTTTCTCACAACAGTAAATGCAGACAGGATTAGGTGCAGGCCCTCTTTTTTTCTCTCTCAGAAATACTGGCATTGTTGCATGAGAAATATATTTGAATTGATGACAAATCCAGGAGAGAGTTCTCTGGAACAGTATTACTGCTGCTCACTAAAAATAGGCCCCAATTTTACCTCCAGGCTTCATTTATCTCTCTTTGATTGGAAGAAAAATTACTATATGTGCACCAGGTGTTTTATTAACTGAGTTGAAGCACTTTCACTAGACACACCTCAATCTGTGATGCTCAAAAGGATTTCCCTTTCACTCATCCGGACAAAAACAGGTTGCTCCCTTATAGTCTCATAATGTACCTAAATCAAACTGTGACTCACACTGGGCTTGCCTCAAAGAACAGTTTCTTCATTTGAGGGTGTCAGACATATTGAACACATCAAGTAATTTAGTTTCACAACATTTGGGGGGAAGGATTATTAGTCAATTCTTGATGTGGGGAAAATCAAGACATGAGAAGGTTAAGTAAGTGGCACAGGTAGTGAACTCAGGAATATGATTCATGTATCAATGTTGGGAACATGATTCAACAATTGTAACTTTCAGTCCCCTGCTTTAGCCAGTAGGTGCAATCCTTTCCTTAATGTGCTTCCCCTTGTATCCCCATCTAAAAATAAAAGAAGCTGCAAGGCTTCTATGTTTACCAAGAGTTCCTCAGTATGATATAATTAAATGCTTATGCACAATGTTGTCAGTACAGAAAGACACAAGTTTTTTTCTGGAATAGGAAAAAAGACATAATTTAATATATGCTCTGCATCAAAAGGATGGTAACTGCAAATGAGCAGTTGCTAATCTCACAATATGGCAAGGAGGGACTAGACTGGAAGACTTGCACTATAATCATTTAGTATCATAGCGGAGGACTATACAACATACCTGACATGGTTAGTGTTCAGCTCTATATATATTCCTAATCAAGCTATATTTAACATGTACATGATGAACCAGCTGTTTGTATCACAGGGATCACTGTCATCCAGGGTATCTGCATACTGGATCACAGCATCCAGATTTATCTAGGTTTGTGTTCATTTTTCTTCTTGTAGCAGCACGCATGATTGTGATTTGGAATAATAATTCTGTGTATCTAATAGCTATCCCAAAAAGCAGTCAATTAATTGAGTTGTGTGAAGGGACAGAGTTTGATTTTTAAATATTTCTATAGTTTAAAGATAAAAGATGACTACATAGATGACACAATGGCTACTTTTTCTGTCTATCTTGTTTAAGCATTCATACCATGCCCATTAAAACAGGAAACACAAGTGGCAAAACTGTGCTTATCAAACATTTACATTTTAAAACTGAGCCTTTGATGTGGTCTACTTGTACTTTTTCCTCTGAGAAAGTTCCCTATACTTTTTCTGCAGGAAGCAATAGAGAGTAAATCAACTTAGTTTCCTCCCATCTGTTTCACAAAATCTCTCTCTGCAAGGAAATTCATGTTACAAGTTTGCCATTGCAAATGAAGGTTAGCCTATCCTGGCATAGTTTCCTGCGCAGTTTCACAGAGCCACATCACATATTCTGCAATACTGTTCCTTTCTGGTGCTACAATCACTAGCTGTGGTTAGATGATATTTTACTCCTGTTAAAGTCCAATGAATTCCCTGTCCTGGGGTGTGCGCACCTCACTTCCATCCCACAGATAATAGGTATCTCAGCCTCTTCTTCAGCCTCCATCACTATCACAGCAATAGAAAGCAATGTTAGTTTCTGCATCCTAGCTGTGGTGCCCCTTCTTAGCAAAATGTGTGAGACTCTCCAGATCCCATGATGCTACAGAAACTGTATATAGTTTTCTTCCAACATTCAAGATGAGCTATGGGGTCCTACTGAAACTAAAGGGGAGAATACACCTGGAAATATTTTAATAGTGCCCAATACTTTCTCCAAGAATCCAATATAAGTCCTCTTAGGCAAGAAAAAACAGTAATTCTGCAATGTCAACATTATCAACATGGGACTTATTGGCCTCTCTAACTCTGCTGAAAGAAGGAAGCAGCCAAAGATATGAATAAAATCTTTGTAAAGTTTCACAAAGCTATTGTATGGAATTTAACCAGCATTTAGTAACAATTAAACCAATTTAATGCATTAGGGAACACCGCTGCTTGGTGTTCTAATATTTTTTCTGACTATTAGAAAAACACTGTGGTAGCTAAACTTATGCAAATACCTGTGGGCTAGTATGTGATTAATAAACAGAAAGAAAAAAAATCAGTCCCAAAGTGCCAGCATCAGCGCCCATTTACATTCCTCTACCAGTTCCAGCACACTCCAACATCCATGGCCCAAAGCAGTTCCTCCTACAGTACGGTACGCAAGAATAGATCTTACTTATCATTCTGAACTGGTCTGTGTGAAGAAGATGAAGAGGAATCTAAGTGTTTTGCTTCATTTGAATAAGCAAAGAGAGCAGTTGTATACCTGTACTAAGGAAAAGGCATACATTAAAATGTTAAAATATTAACCTTGGCAGTTCAACTGATGTCACTGCCAGATTATATAACTTCCTGGCACTTGCTTTCAGTTTTCTTTCATTTTCAGGGACTACCTTTTAGTAACATGTAAGCTTAGAAAGCCCATTTACTCCATGCCTCAGGCTTCAAACTAGAAAGAAGGACAATCACCAGGTCACTGAAAGTATTTGTACTGGGATTTGTTTATCAGGCCCACCCCTTTTCAAACATTAGATTATGGTGTGGCGAGGTGTTTGCATGAATTAATTCTTCCAGCTGAAATGATTGTTCTCGAAGAAAACAGGATTCAAAGAAAATGGGGCAACAGCTCAGAAGCCTGGAAGCCATATCATTGCGTAAATGGAGAAAGCATGCCAACGCCTCTAAGTTAAGTACAGCGTTGCAGCCATAAATACAAGGTTAAAGGTAATAAACAGGACAAAGAATGTTATTCCTGGCCAACAAGTTACACTTGACAAGCAACAAGGAAAAGACTATAAGAAAAATATCTCCTATAATTAAGCCCTGCAATAGCAGATGAGAACCACATTTAAGCACATGTGCCTGCAGGTGCACGCTTTCTGTCAGTTCTTGCAACAACAGGTGCTGAGATTACATATTTGGGCCACCCCATTCAACAAGTGCTACTTAATGATTCAGTCACCTGACCAACAATATCTAAGCCAGGTGCTACACTATTTCTGCACAGGCTGCTGTAATAGGATTTACTGTTTGCTGTGTCTTGCTGTTTGTACTCCAGATTTGCACAGATGCCAAGGGTTGCAATCTTGATCCTTAGTTGTTCAGCGGCCCTCAGATTACACAAACTGGGAATACCAGCAACAGGAAATACTGCTTAACATATGTCTGTCTACTCTGGCACAGTGAAATGCAGACAGTGGTGTAACTAGGGTGGAACAACTGGAGTAACTTCCCTGGGCATGGACTTTTGGAGGAGGACAAAAACTGGCAATAACACCAGCAGCACCGGCAGCCGGATGTCACTACTGCTCATGTGTGGCAGCTGTCTCAGGTGCCCAGCTGTTTTGTCATGCTGCTGGACCCAAAGGTAGCCCAGAGGGGTCATCCAATCTGATTCAATGTTCACAGGTCAACAACTTACTAGACAGTAAGCTTTGTAAACCTGATTGGCAGACAGTTGCTATGTCATTCTCTAAGACAGTGTTTTTCAACCTTTTAAGTAGCAAGTATCCCCTAGCTTCTGAAAATGTTAATAAGTACCCAAAACTCAATTTCCCAGGGGATTTTATATTTACAGACTAATGTGTGCTGTATGTTGGAAGAAGGGCTGCGTATATAAAGCTGTGATATGACAGATGTCTGACCTGGTGTGGGCAGGGTTACTACCGTTTACACCAGGGGTGCTCAAGAATGTACCTGGGCTAGAGGTGATGTTGGCCAAAGCTGGGAGAGGTAAATCCAGTGTCATGCAAAGTGTGGCACGCCAAAATATTGCTGGGGAATTTAAAGCAGTGCGCAATGTGCGGCGTGCCAATTTTTTTGCTGTAGTTTTGAAAGGAGGAAGGGGGGAGAGAGATA
>NW_005842879.1:384680-394606 GCF_000455745.1 Alligator sinensis
CAAGAGAGAAAGAGGAAAAGGATATAGGGTGAGAGAGAGTGAGCAAGACAGGGAAGGGGGTAGGGTGAAGAGAGAGAGGAAGGGGGAGACAGAGAGAGGACAGGTAGCAACCATAATTGTGGTATAGGCAGGTGATGTTGGCTGCTTCCAGGGCCACTGCAGCAGGGGTTGGGGTGATGGGGAGAAGCAGAGGCCCGCGGCACAGTGAGGTAAGTCGGCAGGGGTCAGCAACCCCTGGGGCATGCGTGCTGAGCATGGCATGCAAGGCCATTTTGCTTGGCACTCCACTGCCAGCCCAGGCTGTAGGCAGGTGCTGCCAGCCATGGAGCTCGGGCTGTTCCTAGCAGGTGGCTGGGAGGCTGCAAGGCCTCCTGCAAGCCGCCTGGGCTCTGTGGCTGGCAGCAGCTACCCAGAGCCTGGGCTGGCTGCAGCCAGGAAGCTGCAAAGGAGCTGCTCCAGGCTCCAGCATCCCACAGCTCTGAACAGACAGTTGTGGGAGGGCCCTGAGGCAGCGCAGCCCAGAAAAGCCCTGTGCTGCTGCCAGCACCACCTGTATCCAGCCTGGGCTCTGGGCAGCTGTACCAGGGAGACTGCAAACAGCTGCACAGGGCTCCGCAGACCTGGCATCAGCTCCATGCTGGCAGCGACTGCATGCATGCCTCAGAGCAGAGAGCAGTCTGCTCTGAGACACGTGTGCAGTCGCTAGCATGGAGCTGATGCCGGGGCTGCAGAGCCCAGTACAGCTGTTTGCAACCTGATTGCTGTCTGCTGCAGATGCTCCAGAGCTCAGACTGGCTATAGGCGGGGGCTGGCAGTGGCAAAGGGATTTCCCCTGCATTCGGCGGCAGCGGCACTGTGGGGCCAGGCAGCAGCCCCGCTCCCATCACTAGAGCCTGCCCCAAGTGGAGCATGGTGCCACCGCCAGCTCTCCCACCCACAGTGAACTGAACCCCGGGCAGGCTGTGTCGTGGGGCCAGTCCCCACAGTGCAGGAGGGCGTGGGACATTGCCTGGCCCCTCCCACACTCTGGGAGTCTCCATCTGTCCTCCCCCCCCCGCAAAGCCCAGGCAGGATAAAAAAGAAAGAAAACGTACCTGCCTGTAAGCAGGGAGTGCGCAGGTATTTGTGTGCCTGCCCTCCCGCTCCTGCAGCAGCCTTTGGCTGGCTGGGGAGTGGGGGCAAGTGGCCGGGCGCACACCCGGCAGCGGTAGGGGGAACGGCAGTGCCCCCTTGCTGCGGAGGTTTTCCACACCCACGTACCCCCTGCCTGTGTCTCGTACCACGGGTTAAAAAAACTATGCTTTAAGACACACCTAAGAAGCAATTGTGGTATTGCACGTGTTTGCTTTCCAATCTACTAATTCCTGTTGAATATAGAATTAACCCCATGAAAAATAGATTCCTCCATGAGGGCTTTACCCTTCTTA
This sequence comes from Alligator sinensis, assembly GCF_000455745.1. NCBI lineage: Eukaryota > Metazoa > Chordata > Crocodylia > Alligatoridae > Alligator > Alligator sinensis. The sequence continues at coordinate 386,108 of NW_005842879.1, forward strand.
GGTGCCTGAGTAATTAAGTGATTAGAAATAGCTCAGAGTAATGAGACACAGACAGACAATGACCTCCCCCAAGGAAACATTGTCCCAATAACTTCATACTCATCTGCTACCTAATAGGTTTGGTAACTGGTTACAGCATGCAATCAGTCTAAATTTGTGAAGTGATGTTAGCTGGTTGTCTTGGAACACAATGTCTTTGTGCATAAAGAGAAGCTCAGATAATCACTTCAGCTTTACACATACTTAGATCAGCAGCATCACTAGCAGCTTAGAAAACTGCTAGTCAGTTCATTTGCTTTAAAGAGAAAAAAAAATCTTTGCCTTCAAGGTGCCCTTTGAAGTATGGAACTCTAGGCACTAGGCCTGTTTCCTTTTACTTGACTACTTGCCTTGTGCATCCCTGCAGTAGCACAATGCAGTCCCACAGGACCTAGTTAGTATTCACTAATAAACCTTCCCTCCTCTGTATGGGAAAATGTAATAGAAACCCAGGACATTCTACATGCTAGAGTTATATAGCTTTATTTTTTCTTAATTTAATGCCAAAGAAAAGATTCATGTTAACCCATGGTTATAAAAATGCCTTTGATGGCTTTTGCTTTCGCCTTGTAGTACATCCAAGTCAAATATTGTCTAAATTCTATCATCTAGCCAAGATATATGGAAGAGATGGGGGTTCTGGAGGCTGCAATGAACTAACTACATTTGTTAAAAAATAACCAGCTGACAACATGCCAGAGTCGATGCATATAAATGAATAGACCTGTCAGGAGACACAGCTTCTGCATCCCGCTGATTTCTTAAGAATAACAATCCCTTTCTCTGCTCAAAACCCTACCTTCCTCTGCCAGGCAGAAAACTGCAGACTCAGCCTCTTAATACTGTACTATTGCTCTGACCACTGGGAAGAATGCAACCACGAATAAAAGTAACTCATTCACATCATCATGTCAGTTAACTGACTTTAGCGAAGTTATTTCCTATTTACTTGTTGCCCTTGCATGTAAAAATGACGAGACGGAGAAAAAAGAAGCTTGAGTTTGTCTTAGTGGCAGATGGATTTATGCAGTGGCAGTAGTGGCTTCATTTCACCCATCTATTGCATTATTTTTATGACATTGGTGAGGCAAATGATCTGACCTGTGCAATGACTAATCCAATAATATTCACAAAGTACTCTTAAGCACTTGTAGTCTGCTAGCTTTTTTAAAAAGAGTTCGATCTTAAAATTCATTTTTTACCTTTTCGATTTAAAGTAGAGATTATAACTAAGTTAAAAGAGTTTATTTTACCATGGCTGTTATGTTCCCCTGTTCCAAGAAAGCCATATCCTGTTAAGCATTAGTTGAACTGTATTGTACTGAGTTGTATTGCCATTATGCTGGAGTGGGACATTTGTAATGCACAAACTTGTTTCTTTTTAAAAATGCCTGAGGTTTAAATTACACATTTTTAAATGGTTGCAGAGTTGTTATTGGTCTTACGAAATGCACACGAGACATTTTGGTTAAAATTTTAAAAATTATTAATTTGTTTAATGTAAAACAAATATTTATGTGTATGTTTTTGTGCAGTATGTGTATGCGTTTGAATTTATCTGTAACTACAGTGACCAGTGCTGCAGAATGGATTTATGAATATGAAAGAAATCAACAGGTATGCTCACTTATGAGATTTATGTAATATATTATTCTTATCATCATACTATTATATCTCTTTCATCCTGAAGGATCCAAAAATGCACTTAAGAAACATCCAAATATGCATACAGATCTTTTTGCCCACTTCTAAAATGCAGCTATCCCTAGAGTGAAGCATACTAGCTATTAAACTGAACCAGGCAACATTATCAAATGCTGTAAGCTCAGGAAGAGCACAAAGTCAATTGAAACTTTAGGGGTACATTAGATAGGAAAAATTAATTATGCAAATTGAAATTCAGCCAGGAAATGGTAGCATAATTATCATAATCGTGTAGCATTATTCACAAGTATCTTTTTAAATTAGAACGAAAGTGACAAGCAACTAATTAAAAAAAGGGTGAAATAATTACATAAGTAGCGTGGTGCACTAGCAAGTATTGCAAGAATTTTCACCTTGTAGAATACTTTTTTGCAAGTGTATCTGTATACACACACTCAGAGTACATTCTGTACTGCTGTGCAATCAAAAATGTACAGTGAATTAAAACAGACATAACAAGAAAGTTATGTCAGAAAAGTAAACAATAAAAAATGTATGAAATACCTTTTGTGAACTGTCAGAATGTGGGAAACGTATGTGGGGACAGCGAGAGGGAAATCAGAGAAAACAAAAGCCAAGGGACAGATGGAGAGCACAAGACTTTACGAGGCATGCAGCAGGGAAAGCAATGTAACAACAATCATATGTTATAATGATTAATATATATTTGGAAGTCCATCTATTAAGTCTATAATTCTATTTTAGGATACTGGAGATAGGATCACTGCTCTTATGATTTCAGTTGGCATCAGAATCCATCACAGGAATTACAACCTCATTATATGCTGTTGGAGTTATGTTGTTCTTGTTTTTCAGGGGCACTTTGGAATTTTTTAACTGTTATACAGCTCAGATTATTTTGATTTATGTTTTATATGATGCCATAACTGTGACATTATCAATGGCAGAATTTTAAATTTAGCCTCCCCTTGAAAATGTATTTCAAGTGAGAGACTGCATGGCTATGAAGATCACAGCTGAGGATCAGAGTCTTTTGTAGTATAAGAAGCTACTCCACTGACTTTAGTAGAGTAAAACCAGAGTATCTGGCTGAGGGAACTTGAAAAACTAACCCTGAGTTTAAGTATGCTCAGACTGGCAGCAATCACTAAAAATTCATATCCCCTGATAGGAATCACATATGCTCAGCCTGAATCTTATGAAACAATTGTCTGAAGCAAAACAGTATTACTCTCCCATGTAGGCATTCGGAGCAAAGAGCTCAGTGAGGGCACCAGACATAGAGACTGATTTGATCAGTCACAAGTAAAGGTGGAAGTCAAGGTTGAACTAAAGAAATGGACCTATGGGAAAGTGCACAGGATGCTGGCTATGGTACACCTGTTTTTGCCTGTGAATCAAGGGCAGTCCACAACATTTTCTGAGCATCTTATTTCACCTTTAGAAAATGTAAACAACAATTACTATAGATGCAGTTATATTTTTAGATAACTTAGCCCAAATGAGAATTGTACAAGGTTCTAAACAGATGAATCTATAACAAGCTTATGCAAAGCTAACTGTCTCATGGAGATAATGAAAATAATATATCCGCCTCAAATACATTATTTCACTTTGTTCTAACTAATGCTAGAAAATGCTGAATAATTCTAAATGAAACCTCTATATGAAGTGTTACTGTAGTATTACAATGCCTGCTAATATCTTGGACCATTGACTAAACTGCCAGAACTGCAATTCATCTAACCTTTAACCTGCTCATTTGAAAAAGGAAAGCCTTCTGGAAAACAATTACTGAACTTTTCAAATTCTGGCAATCATACAGACTCTTCTGAAAACTAGGAATGCCAGCAGAAGTTGCAAGGTAAATTATAAGAAATTGCTAACATTTTTAAGCTCAGAAAATAGATGTGTCCCATTCCCTTAGCTTTTCCAGTAATAACAGGCTTGTTCATTGTTTTGCAGCTTGTGAGCAGAAAGAACTCCAGAGCAACCCTGGTCTCAGAACAAACAAGCTCTAGCAGACATCAGCCCCTAGATAGTTTCCTTCCATGTTGCTTAGCATTTGCTGCAAGTCACAGAGCACAGGTAGCAAGTAATTGTGAAGTTTACAGAACTGTACTCCAAAGCCAGTCCTACTACCTTCAGACTAGCTACATTTCAGAAGCTGAATCCTGTGAGTTTCCACAGTGTAACTGGTAGAGCTAAAACCCTGGTCTGCCCAGCAGCTGGTACCAAGAGCTACTACCTTATGGGACCTGGCTTACTCAGCTGGCTTGGTAGCTAGTAGTACTCCACAGACAAAAGACAGGTGTATGATACATAACTGTAACTGTTCCTAAATCATAGCAGGTCCCTAGTGGTTAGGATTTGGTGCTCTCACTGCCATGGTGGGTTTGATTCCCAGTCAGGGAATCCTCCTTTTGGGGAACAAGCAGGAGGAACTTGCCCTCCTGCTAGCTAACACAAACCCAGACATAGTGGTGCTCACTGAAACGTGGTGGAACTCAGCCCATGACTGGGTGGTAAGTATCAAGGGCTACAGGCGGGATAGAATGGGGTGTGGTGCTCTATGTCAAAAAGCAATACACATCCTCAACAAACAGCACGGAGTCAGAGGAGGGGCAGACTGAAGTGCTCTGGGTTAGAATACAAGGGGGTCGGGGGGAAAGGGACTTAACAGTGGGTGTCTACTACAGAGCACCCAACCAGGGGGAAGAGATGGACCAGGAATTTTTAGGTCAGCTCACGGAGGCAGTTAAGTCAAGGGACGCGGTCATCATGGGTGACCTAAACTACCCGGACATCTACTGGGAGGAGCAGTCAGCCAGGTCTGACCACTCATGTAGGTTCCTAGCTGAGATACAGGACCTCTACATAACCCAGGAGGTTCACAGTACCACCAGGGGGAATGCCTTGCTGGACTTGGTCCTGGCCACATGCGACAACCTGGTGAGGGGACTGTGGGTTCTCGACCACCTGGGTGATAGTGATCATCGCCTACTGGAATTCACCATCCAGCAGAAGCTCTTGACTTTAGGAAGGCTGATTTCAATGCGTTAAGGAGATTAGTCAGGGAGGCACTGAGGTCCCAGAGGGGGTTGGGAGTCCAAGATGAGTGGTCATTCCTTAAGGAGACGATCCTCCGAGCCCAAAAGGTGACAGTCCCCAACATGAATCAAAGGGGGCAAGAGTGCTCAAAAGCCCCCATGGCTCACTAAAGGCATTCAGGAACATCTGAAAGCTAAAAAAAAGGAGGTGTACACCCAAAGAAAGGGAGGGGCCATCACCAAGGAGGATTGGAAAAGGACCACCATGGTCCCCATTTTCAAAAAAGGGAGGAAGGAGGACCCAGGAAACTATAGGGCTGTTAGTCTTACCTCGGTCCTGGGAAAGCTCTTTGAGAAAATTATCCAAGAACACATCTGTGAGGGACCAGCAGGGGAGATTATGCTTAGGGGCAACCAACATGGGTTCATTAGAAGCAGGTCCTGTCAGACCAACCTGGCTGCCTTCTACGACCAGGTCATAAAATCCTTGGACGCAGGTGTCACAGTGGATGTAGTCTTTCTGGACTTCAGTAAGGCCTTCGACACTGTCTCTCACCCCATTCTCATTAAAAAATTAGGCGACTGTGGCATCGATACCTACACAGTCAAATGGGTTGCAAATTGGCTAGAGGGCCACACCCAACAGTGGTGGTGGATGGGTCATTTGACCTGGAGGGATGTGGGCAGTGGGGTCCCCCAGGGCTTGGTCATCAGGCTCCCATTGTTCAACATCTTCATCAGCGACTTAGATGACGAAGTGAAAAGCACCTTGTTCAAGTTTGCGAATGACACTAAGAAGTGGGCACATTAGAAGGGAGGGACAGGCTACAACTAGATCTGGACAGGTTACAGGGGTGGGCGGATGAGAACAGGATGGGATTCAATATTGATAAGTGCAAGATACTGCACCTGGGGGGGGAAGAACTAGCAGCATACCTACAGGTTGGGGAACTCCCTTCTCGTCAGCACGAAGGAAGAAAAGGATCTTGGAGTCATTATTGATTCCAAGATGAACATGGGTCACCAATGTGAGGATGCAGTCAGTAGGGCTAACCACACCTTGTCATGCATCCACAGATGCATCACAAGCAGATCCAAGGAGGTGATCCTCCCCCTCTATGTGACATTGGTTAGGCCTCAGTTGGAGTACTGTTTCCAGTTCTGGGCGCCGCACTTCAGGAGGGATGTGGACGGCATCGAGAGGGGAAAAGGAGGGCCACCCGGCAGCAGGGCAGGCCCTATGTGGAGAGGCTACGGGACCTGAACCTGTTCAGCCTCCACAAGAGAAGGCTGAGAGGGGATCTGGTGACCATCTATAACCTTACCAAGGGGGACCAGCAGGGAATGGGAGAGACCCTGTTCCCATGAGCACTACCAGGAGTAACTAGGAATAATGGCCATAAATTGACTGAGAGCAATGTAGACTGGAAATTGGGCTATGGCTGGGACAAGAGAGACAATCAGGAGCCAGAGTCTGGTGCTGCTGTCTACACATGCTTTTGCTCTGGGCTGGGTTTACCCTGGAGCAGTGGTTCCCAAACTCTGAGAGATTGCATACCACCAATTTAAAATGATACAACCTTAAGTACCACCATCCGATTTTTGTCATATAAGGTAATTGTAATAAATCTGTTAATGCGTAGCACTGACAGGTTGTCTGCATACTACTAGTGGTTTTCATACCGCAGATTGGGAACCAGTGCTCTCAAGTAAACACACCCCAAGTAGGCATCTACATGTGCAGGGAAGCGGAAGCAGATTTGCTACTCAAGGCAACAGTCTGCTCCCATCCCTACTGGCCTTGCACTGGCACCTGCAGCAGCCAGAGAGAGCTCTAGGCTCCCCCTGGGTGCCAGCCCAGGGGCTGGCAGGGAGCATGGGACCAGGAGACAGCTGTTTCCTGGTGGGGGTTGGGACATTGTTCCTCGCCCTTGAGAGCTGCCTGCTGCTGGGGCAGGCACTGCCATCACAGCCTGGGTGGGGACAATATCCCTCTGCCCCAGCAGCAGGGAGCTCACAGCCCCCACTCTGCAATCACGATCATGGGGCCAGGGATGGGAGATTTTTTGTCTCCCATCCCTAGCTCCATGATCACAGGGCCCAGGCTGAGAGATTCTTATCTCCCTGAACCAGCTTTGCTGTCATGGAAGCTGGTGCTGGGAGATAAGAATCTCCCAGTCTGGGCCATGCGACCATGGAGCTCCCATTGGGAGATAAGAATCTCTCAGCCTGGGCCCCTTCCTTTCAAGTTTGTGTGACTGTTCCTTGCACACCAGCTTCCATGCATTAAAAGATGTCATGTGCAGGCATCTGCCAGGGATGTTAACATCTCCCACAAACCAAGTCCTGCAGCAACAGATAAGTATCAGTGCGGACAGGAACAGTGATCTCTGGGAATCCCTAATCACAAATCTGCATGTAGGTGGTGGTTATGTGATGGTCGTTTTGCACTTACCAAAATAGAAGTACAATTTGGCAGCTGCAGCCATGACTGAGCAGTGGGGATGTGTGAAGCTTCTGTCCATGATTTGATTTGAAGAAGATTCAGCCTGATTCAGAGGCCAAATCACAAAATCCAAATCAAATTGGGAGAAGAAAACAAATTGAGATTCAATTTGGAGCCTCCAAATCAATTTGGAAAAGATTTGGGAAATATTTGGAGATTCAGAAGACAGTCTTTCAGGGGAACAGAAACTGAGAAGAGGGAGGGGGAGCAGAGGGGGAAAGACTGATATCTGTAGCTGGCCAGTGACTGTGATCTTTTCCTAAGTCCCCTTCCAATCACAGTGGAATCCTTCTGGGGGAGGGACATAGAAATAGAATATAAGCCTCTGTCTGCAGCCTTTCTATGCCTTTCATGAGCTGTTTCTGCCTGAGCAATAGTAAGTCTCCTGCTACTTTCTGTTCTTGGAAAGGATTGGATATAGCTTACTAACTAGAATCCCTCTACTTATCCCTATCCAATCCATTTCTTTCAATTTATATTTGTTCTTGTGTTTCCCTCCCCCCCACACACACTTTTTAAAAAGAAAGCTGTGTTTTCCCTGGCATTGAAACCGCTTCACCTATCTCCTTGAAATTTGGCAGGCCTTATGTCCTCAGAAGGGGACATGTAAGAGCGCGCCGGCGTTTGCGCAGGCGTTCACACCGGCGGGCGGGCAGGAAGGGTCAGGAGAGAGACTCCTGTACGGGTAGGGCGTAGACACCACACAGATCTACAAACAGCAGCTTAGAATGGTGTTGACGAGGAGTGCTGCTAGGGCCTCTGCCCAGGGGGACAAGGCTAACCGGGGCTGGTCTGAGGCCTCCACCCAGACTGAGCCCATGGGGGAGCTGATGTCCCCCTACCTCCTGGCCTGCGGGGGATCCCCAGCAGGGCTGGGGGGCAGAGATTGGGGGCCCCCACACCTGTCTGGCAGGTGCCCATCTTAGGGCTCTGGAGGCACAGGTGAGGGAGCTCCAGGAGGAGGTTAGCAGGCTGAGGGGCATCAGGGAGGCAGAGGATGAAATTGACAGTTATTTCCATTCCCTGCAGGACCAGGCACCAACGGAAGAAGCAGCCCGGGGAATGCCCTCCACAGCAGAGTGGCAGACGGTCACATCCAGGACTGGCGCTGCTCACAGCGAACAGGTACCAGTTCCTCCAGTCCAACTGGAGACCAGGTACGAGGCCCTGGCGACCCTGCAGGAGATGGAAGGGGAGGAGGAAACCCTTGGGCAGGAAGAAACACCACATTCTTCACGC
>NW_005842879.1:396829-407290 GCF_000455745.1 Alligator sinensis
TTCGACCTGGAAGGGTGTGGGCAGTGGGGTCCCGCGGGGCTTGGTCCTTGGACCGATACTCTTTAATGTCTTCATCAGTGACTTGGACGAGGGAGTGAAATGTACTCTGTCCAAGTTTGCAGATGACACAAAGCTATGGGGAGAAGTGGACATGCCGGAGGGCAGGGAACAGCTGCAAGCAGATCTGGACAGGTTGGACAAGTGGGCAGAAAACAACAGAATGCAGTTCAACAAGGAGAAATGCAAAGTGCTGCACCTAGGGAGGAAAAATGTCCAGCACACCTACAGCCTAGGGAATGACCTGCTGGGTGGCACGGAAGTGGAAAGGGATCTTGGAGTCCTAGTGGACTCCAAGATGAAAATGAGTCGGCAGTGTGATGAAGCCATCAGAAAAGCCAATGGCACTTTATCATACATCAGCAGATGCATGACGAATAGGTCCAAGGAGGTGATACTTCCTCTCTATCGGGCGCTGGTCAGACCGCAGTTGGAGTATGCGCCAGAATTCTGGGCGCCGCAATTCAAGAGGGATGCGGATAACCTGGAGAGGGTCCAGAGAAGGGCCACTCGTATGGTTAAGGGCCTGCAGACCAAGCCCTACGAGGAGAGACTAGAGAAACTGGACCTTTTCAGCCTCCACAAGAGAAGGTTGAGAGGCGACTTTGTGGCTGCCTATAAGTTCATCACGGGGGCACAGAAGGGAATTGGTGAGTATTTATTCACCAAGGCACCCCCGGGGGTTACAAGAAATAATGGCCACAAGCTAGCAGAGAGCAGATTTAGATTGGACATTAGGAAGAATTTCTTCACAGTTCGAGTGGCCAAGGTCTGGAACAGGCTCCCAAGGGAGGTGGTGCTCTCCCCTACCCTGGGGGTCTTCAAGAGGAGGTTAGATAACCATCTAGCTGGGGTCATCTAGCCCCAGCCCTCTTTCCTGCCTATGCAGGGGGTCGGACTCGATGATCTATTGAGGTCCCTTCTGACCCTAACATCTATGAATCTCTGAATCTATGAATGCCTTATGACTGTCCACCTCAAGCTCAGTAACAAACAGTATGCTATGGTCATAAGTGTGTACACCCTCACACCTAATGGTTAAGAAGTCAACAAGGAACAGTTCTACTTTACTGTAAACACAGTCCTGACTGCCACTGCCAAGGACGATAAGCTCTGTGGCGGGCCAGTAGGGGGTGCTCCTGCACTGAGCCACCCACCTCACTGTGCCCGACCACCTTCCAGGCTTCAAGTGCCTCCTTGGGGGCACCTCACGTCTGGCTGACCCCCTTCCTGAAGCACACCCGCTAGCCTGGGGGTAGAGCTGCCACCATCCAGGGACGGACTTGATTCTGGCATGGTGTCCCCTGGGATATACAGGCCTAATAGCCCTTGAGGGTCCTTGACTCACTTCAAGAACTTGGGTGCTTCCCTCAGTCGGAAGCACAAGTAGTGGTCTTCCTAAGTCAGCTGAACCAAGGGGACCCCAAGGCATAATCTAGACCCACTCCCAATCAGTCTCCCACGCTAGGTACAAGGAGAACTTTATTGGTTACAAGGAGTAGGGTTGGAATAGGGTACAGTGTTGAGTAGTATCAGAGACATCCCATAGAGCAAAGAGGGTGGCTGGAGTAGCCTTTGCTCATGCATCTGAGTTACTGCAAGCTATATATCTAGTTAGATCTCAGGTAGCTTACTCACTAGTATCATCCAGAGGCAGGTGGAGATTCCCTCTGGAGGCAGGCAGTTCATTGATCATGAGTTTTGAGAGAAAGAGCAAGTTTCAGATGGTCCATCTCTTCTCTCTCTCTGAGTTTTCCTCATAGCTGCTGCCTCCTCCTCCTGGGCAGTCCTTAACTTATATAGCCTTTATGACCTCATTTACCTGGTCCAATGGATGCCAGCACCTGTTGGCTGTCAGCCAACCAATTTGAAATGCATCACTGGTTGTTGGGCAGACTGGCAGCCTCTAGCCCACCAGGGAGCCCCCTCCCTCAGGAATGTATCCAGCTCAGGTTACCTAAAGATATAGGGTAAGGTGTGTACCCTCTGTATGGCCTATACTAACCAAATTGTCACAGAGCAGAGTTTTTGTGGAGAAACAGAGGTGGCTTTCTGCCACAAGCTCATCCTCATGGGTGACTTCAACGAAAGAGTTAAGCAATACACTGAACTCTGGAATGGCACCATTGGGAAAGAACGAGTGGGAAAGTCAATTCCAATGGTATCCTTCTCCTTAGTAAATGTGCAGAGCATGACTTGCTCATCACAAATACTATCTTCAGACAGTGACAAACATAAGAACACGTGGAAACACCCACGCTCCGATCACTGTCAATGATTATTGTCAATAATATAGTCAAGATTCTATTATCATACTGATGTTGACATCATCCAAGCCCTGAGAGGTGCAGATGGCTGTTGGATGGACCTCCATTTAGTCAGATCAGTCGTGGACATGAAGCTTTCACCACAACACTGTAAAAATCCAAAAGGAATGTAGAAGAGATTTAATATAAAGGCACTTAAAAACCAAGCTAGATATAAGACTCTTCAGCAACACCTTACTGAGAGGCTCTCTGACCTCCCTGATAACATCAAGTATATCCAGGCACATTGGCAGGAACTTAAGAAATTATTCACAAGGCATGTGCTGAATCAATTGGATACTCCACTTGCCATCACTAAGATTGGTTTGATGAGAATCATGAGGAAATCCTAGCACTTATCCATCAGAAGAGAACCATATTCTGCAGTTGAAAAAATGAACTCTCCAACCAGGCAAATGAGAGGCTTACCACCAGATTAAAGCTATAGTTCAGAGGAGGCTACAGGATATCAAGAACCAGTGGTGGCAAGCGAAGGCCATGGAGATCCAGAGTGCTACTGATCAATATGATGAGAAGCTTTTTTCAAACAATAAAAGCCATATACAGGCCACATTCCAATGGCCCAACCCCCTTGTGATCCCAGGACAGGTCCACCCTTCTCACGGATAATGTATCTATCAAACAACACTGGAAGGAACACTTCATGATTCTATTCAACTATGAATCTGAGGTCTCAGCTGCCATCATTGAGTCCATCCATTAACACCTAGTAATAGAATCTCTTGCTGATCTCTCATTCTTTAGTGAAGTCTGGTGTGCCATCACTCAGACCAAGAACAATAAGATGCCAGGACCAGATGGCATTCCCTCAGAGGTCTTCAAAGCTGGTGGAAAAGCACTAGTGCAAAAAACTTCATCAACTTCTCATCAAAATAGGGGTTAACAAGGAAGCTCTACCTGACTTAAAGAATTCCAACATCGTGACCATCTTCAAGAAAGGGGGAAAGTCAGTGTGTGGGAACTACTGAAGCATTGCTGTCCTCTCCATTGCTGGGAAGATTCTTACTTGCATCCTTCTGAATTGTATCCTCCCCCTTGCCAAAGATGTCCTTCCAGAATCTCAGTGTGATTTTAAACCATCACAGGGTGCTACCAGCATGATTTTTGTTGCATGACAAACCTAGGAGAAGTGATGAAATCAACACCAGGAGCTGTATATGTCATTCATTGACCAAACCGAAACCTTCAACTCCAGCAATTGTGAAGCCTTATGGAAGGTGCTGGCTAGGTTTGGTTGTCCACTTTCATCAGCATCCTCAGGCTACTCCATGTTGGGGTGACCACCACAGTCCTTTGCAATGGATCAGAGACAGACCCATTTACCATCTGTACTGGTGTCAAGCAGGACTGCGTCATCACCCCAACCCTTTTCTCCATCTATCTTGTTGTGATTTTGATTCTCATCCATGACCGCCTTCCTCCCAGAATTGGGGTTATCAAATGGACTGTCAGCTTTCCAATCTGTTGCACCTCCACAAAAAAAGAAAGTTACCAAGACTGGCATCACCAACCTTCAGTACACTGAAGACTGTGTTATTCTCATGCACACTGAGACTGAACTGCAGTCTGTCCTTGACCTTTTTTCAGGGGCCTATCATAGCCTGGGACTCTCCCTCAACATTGGGGAGACCAAGGTGCTCTGTCAGCCTGTCCAGCATAAGCTTCCCTTCTCCCCCCACAAATTACCATTGGTGGAGAACATCAAGCATTTTCCATACCTTGGCAGTCACCTCCTCCAGTCAGTCAGTCAGTCAGTCAGTCTTGATGTAGAAATCAAACATAAGATTTGCTTTGCCAGTGTATCCTTTGGAAAGCTTCTTCTCCATGTCTGTCTCAACCAAGATCTACAGATGGAAACTAAGATCCTGATCTTCAAAGCAGTAGTTATCCCCACGCTTCTCTACAGGTGTGAGACTTGGGAGACATATCAAAGGCATCTTAAGCACCTGGAATGGTTGCATCAACAATGACTCCGGAAGATGCTTTGCATTAGATGGGAAAACCACTGCTTTAATCTTTTGCATTAGGTGGGAAGATCACCAATGCCAGCATCCTCTCTGCAGCTAACATAACCAGCACTGAGGCAAAGATCATGAAACATCAACTCCGCTGGACTGGCCACTGTGTGCAGATGGCTGACCCTCTCTCCCAAAGCAAGTCCTCTTCTCTCAACTCAGTCATGGTAAGAGGACCCGTGAATGACAGAAGAAGTGTTACAATGACACCCTGAAAGCATAACTTTACAAACTGGAAAGTGCTGGCTGGTAACAGGTCTCAATGGCACTGCACTGTACCTCAAGCTACGGTCCACTTTGAAAAGAACCATCTTGCTCAGGAAGCTGAGACCAGCAGAGGAGGAAGCAAAGAGCACAACATCCTGGCCAGAAGCCGTGGCCCCCTGTCATCTGTGGAAAACACTCGTCATCTGTGGAAAAACTTGCAGAGCATGGCTTGGACTCTTCAGGCATCTTAAAACTCACCAATAATCCCTCCTGGCAGACATTATCCTTGTACTGAGAGAGAGCCGAAGACTGTGTTGTAAATAATCAGGAGTAAATTTTCTACTTGTATTTACAGGTAGTAAATTTACTTGCATTGCGAGCAAATTATTGTGCAGTAAGCATGTGTAAATGGTGACACTTTCTGTACAGTAATTAGCTCTAATTGTGAGTAAAACATCTCATGTAGATGTGCCCACTGATGGTGTAGGGATGCTTTCTGAGTGCAGAGGGCTGGCCCACAAAATGACTGGCTTGTGGACTTTGAATCAATGCCTCTCCCAGGAGGACTCTATTAGTCAAGCTACTATAAATGTGGCTGGAATTTGAAGCCAAACTTCCTGCCAGGAGGCTGGCAGGGTTACCACTGCGTGGGTGAGCTATCCAGTGGTTTGGAAGGATAGAAATTACACCTTCCTTTATCCACAGGAGTGAATCTGACCCTTTGTCTTCTCTCCCCACAGAGTCCCATTGGAAAGCAGCAAAGGAAAAATGTTCTGATGAGTCAGTTTGTTAAAACCCTTGGCTCCAAGTCAAATGCAAAATAAACAAATGCAGAGTCAAACCCAGGGCATGTCATTTCAGGATTGCACTGGGGTCATCCAACTCCTGACATTTGGTGATTATTTATTTGTGGGCATGGATCCAACCATACTTAGTGAAAAAAGTCCAAGAAATACAATAAGAAACTAAGGAATGAGCTATTATACCCTGACCTGGGTAGGAGTTACTAGCCAAGACCTCCCTTCAATAAAGAGAATATGTAAAGTCAAGGACTGGAGGAAGACTCTGGGATATTTCTGGGGTCAACAGCCTAAGATAAATAGATTTTACTCCTAGGGTGTTCCTGTCCCATTGCTCAACATGGGCTACTAGTCACGAGCACTACCGTAACTGGAGATTGATTTCCAATCAGTGCACCTCACACGGAATGGACCCTCACATGGTCACTCAGGTGTTTGCATTACAACAACTAAGCTTAAAATGCATACCATAAAGTATTAAGAATAACATTTCCAAAGTCAGTAAAACAGCTAAAAAAAAAGCTGTTCAGGAGAACAGGGGTAGGTCATGAGTGAGGCAAAGCAGTGTACTCAGCAGAAGCAAACTGAAGTCCATAAACAGATGGTGTCATATTATACTACAATAAGATTCTAGGGTTTGCAGCTTTAATATCAGTAGGGACTAATGTAGAGAAAGGATGAAAACAATATCATAATGTTAAAAATATCAAAGAAATATCATATTTCTATGAAATCTCCAGCCAGCTACTGGTTTCTATTTTGCTTAGAAGTACTTAGGGCAACATCCACGTTTCTGTTACAACTGCTAAATTGAGACCATGGCACCTTTCCAACTGCAAAACCATCATATTTTCAGAGTTTTCCTGCTACCCTTGCCTGCTGAATGGCTAAATCCCAAATAGGTTACTACAAGTATTATAAATGTGCTGCAAGCTAGCCCTTCCCACTTCCAGGCCCCTGTGTGAAGTAGGGTGAGACTATAAAGAAAAACCGAGTCAGTGACCCCAATCCTTCCCTGCAATGGTACAACTCTGCTCAGCTATCTTGAGGCAAAGCTGTTCTAAAACTGGCATAGCAGACCTGGGAAGGATTTCCTGACGGAGGCATGGCCAAGGTAAAGAGGCCATCACTTTTGCATCCCATGCTCCTGTAATGAAGGGTGGTTGCAATAGTGCTATTCTAAATGTACAGGAGATTAGCCTGGCACTGAATAGGGCTCCAGGGTTACAGAAGCATAATGGCAGCGTAAACCACTTTTTCACTCTTCCTACAAATTAGCCAGTAGGTAGCATTTGAAGGTGGGTTAGGTTGAGGCAAAGGTTCAGATTTGGGGTATGAAGTTGATGCAGGAACAAAGGGGATTCAAGAGCATCAAAATATCATGAGGTATTTATGTTAGATTTCAGAACAAAATGTCATCTCCTGAGATTGGTTGATCTTGTAATAATACTTTTAAAATGCTAAAAGGAATCTGCCTAATACCATGTGATATGTCTTTACCTGAATAGGGACTGTAGTATATGAATTTGAGTGTATCATTACAAGAATGATAGGTAACACATTGTCTTTCCCACTGGCCCTACTAATCGCCTGAAACCGCATTTCTCATCACTCTTGTTTTGATTTTAAGGGTGGACAAGGGGACATTGAATAAAACTTTGTTATCTGCAGAGACCTTGTTTTATTCAGTGTTTAGGACTGTTGTGCCATCATGATAAAACTTCACAAAAGTAAGATAACTAGAGAGGGAAAAAATGAGGTAAGTAGGAATCTGAAGGGGATACTTATGGCTGAATGGGATAGACCACCTAATTTTGCTTCTGCAGCTCTAATAATTTACTATCCCCATGGTCACTTTAATGCCACAGTCTCAGTGAGGCCCATTAGTAATGCTGCATGGTTTTGTCCAAGGGCACCTTACTGTGCTAAATCATCTCCAAACAACTTATCTTAGATTGCTTTTTAATACCGAGGTCATATTGAAACCACCATGACCTTAGAGAATGATTCTCACTTTTCATTATTATGTACTTCAGAAATGCAGGTCTTAGAAGCACCTTTTGGAGCTGGTTTGATCTCTTCTGTTCCTGCTGTTTTGCACAGGCTCAATGGTGAGCATCGGAGCACTCCTCCCGCCACCTAGTGTTTGGCTGCCACCATTGCATTGAATCAACATTAAAGTTACAGGGTAAAATCGTTGCATGAGAAAGCTCCAGCAAAGATTGGGGAGGAGAGTTCTGCCTACCTATTACTTCTGCTATTAATGGGACCACAATTCTGAACTTTTGCTATCGAAACAGCAGCAGCATATGTGTGGGTTTTATATATCAAAAGCACACACAAAAGGAAAGAAAGGAAGAAGTTGGAAATCATTTCATGGATCAGGAAGAGAACTGATATTCATGAAGACAGGACTAAGATTTGGGTTCATCAGAAAAGGAGCAGAGCAGTTTATTCTCTTTGTGCATACAAAAAGGAGAATACTGACCTGGTGGATGGGGGGATTGGAAGCGGAAAATGGTAGAGTCAGAACTAGAAAGCTTCATGTCTCAGCTCTCTCACCTACTGAAACTACAATACTAGACAAATTGCTTAATTTCTCTATACCAAAATGTAATGAAATAATGACGATAATAATGCTACTCACTGGGTGTGTCTACATGAGATGCTAACTGTGCGGTAGCCTAATAACACTGCACAGTAGCATGCCGGGCAAAACCCGTGCTAATACATTACTGCACAGTAGTATTAGGCTACTACACAGTTGATGTCCAAAAAAACCTGTGCACCAGCTGCACAAGTTACTGCACATTGATTTAGTACTTGGTTATCCAAGTGCTAAACATAATGAGCAGTAACTACGGTGCATTAATGAAAGTGTAGATGCACCCACTGATATTGTAAATATATTTAGCCCTACATTATTTTCTTTTAAAAATGCTTTTGAACATAAACTACTAGTTAACAAAACTTGAATGAAATATCCTCTGTGAACAGGTTCTTACATAACTGGAGTTTCTTGTATTCTCTGCTGAAGCATTTGATATCAATGTTAGAGAGAAGAACTAGACAGAACACGGGCCTGATATATGAACAATTTATGTGTTCTTCCCCTTCAGCTACTCTACATGAAGGCAGTAACTATTATTTATTATTATTTTAGTCAATAATAAATATATTATTATATCTTTACATGCTAAGTACTCACAAAAAACATTTAACATTAATCATCTCTAACTTATACCCTTGTGTGTCTCCAAACAGTTATATGGAATGAGAATGACTTATCACCATGAATGAACTTCAAAATGTATTTGATGTACATCTGACAATAAATAGTGTCTGAGATCACTACTTATAATGACCAAGTTTGACAGCTCAATTGTAGGACACTGGAAGCCAGCTGCTTTACTCTTTTAATGCTGACTGAGGATCAAAAAGTGACATCTTGATGGTGTTCCCAGCTTACTGAATAATGTGTAACTGGGCTATGCATTAGTCTGAGGTATATTTATTTCAGAATGAATGATATCTCTAGTGATTAAATATTTGTGAGACATAGTTGGATTCAAAATAAACAACTGAGTGAATGTAACAAAAACACGTCAGGCGCTCACATTGGTTATTGCCAGATTGAGAGTTCTCAGGCAGCAACAAATCAGGATGCATTTAGAAGCTCCAAAGCATCCTAATGCTATGATTAGTTTTAGTAATTCCATTTTAATATAATTAAACAATGTGTTTTAGTAAACATCACTTTCAGGTATTAATTCAGTATTAGATCAGTATCCTGCTTGCCTAATTATTATCTGTCCATTGACAACCATTGTATGCAGAGGATGTGATCCTGAAGCAAATGATGTGTTTTGAATCTGTGGGTAACCATGGTAATTCAGTAGGGGGAGTGCCTCTCCTCCACCTTTTGACTAAGATCAAGCATAATATCTAGTGACTACTCAACATGACAATTACCCTGCTCTAATAGACTGGATAAACTCAGTGTTCTTTCCTATTTCAAATTATGCCATATACTTTATGGGCCTAATATTTAGGCAATTGATACCCAGTGGTTTGGAGCAATTAGATTAGTTTGTGAGACTAAAATTATATCTGCAACCAACCGCCCTCTCACCTCTGTTGTATACATCATCTCCTGTACAATACATCTATTGTATACATCATCTCCTGCTTTATGGGGGGGTGGGGGGAGAGGGTTCTTGGTAACCTGTGTCATGCATCCCTTTCTAAATCTGTACCAAGCCCGTTGGCCATTCAGGGTGCACTCAGATAGAAGCTGCCATACTCCAAGCCTCAGTCTTGCCAGGTCTGAAGCACATTTTTATTTGCAGGTGACATGAAACTGGGAAGGATTGTGAACACATTGGAGGACATGAGTGCAATTCAGAAGGATCTCAACAGATTGGAAAGTTAGGCTAACGTTCACAGGATGAAGTTAAATGTAGACAAATGCAAGGTGCTTCACCTGAGGAGGAATAATAAAAAAATGTAAATATAAAATAGGGGACTCCTACCTGGCTGGATGGCAGCACTATGGAAAAGGACTTGGGAGTCTTGTTAGACCACAGACTCAATATGAGCCTGCAGTATGATGCAGTCGCACAAAAAGAGAATGTGGTTTTGGGCTGCATCAATAGAAGCATTAGGTGCAAAACACAGGAGGTAACAGTGTCTCTACACAGCACTGGTTAGGCCTTAGTATTGGTTAGGCCTGAAGTACCATGTGCAGTTCTGGGCTCCACATTTTAAAAAGGTAGAGACGGTTCAGAGGTAGGCATCAAAGGCTAGGTATAGACATTCAAAAAGCCCGAGGCAGAATCAATCTAGGTTACTGTTTTCTGTAAGTGGCATATCACAAAATCATAGAAATTAAAGGCTGGACTGGACCTTGAAAGATCATCGAGTCCAACTCCCCTGCTCTGGGCAGCAACAGTGCTGAGTTTAAATGATCCCAGCAAGATGTCTGTCCAGTCTTCTTAGATTCATAGATGATAGGATCGGAAGGGACCTGAACAGATCATCGAGTCCAACTCCCTG
>NW_005842879.1:407311-419526 GCF_000455745.1 Alligator sinensis
TGGGGTCAGATGAAGACTTCTTCTCTTGAAGACTTCCAAGGTTGGCACCACCTCCTTGGGAAGTCTATTCCAGATTCTGGTCACCCTTACCATAAAGAACTTCTTCCTTACATCCAACCTGAAACCATCCTCTAACAGTTTATGGCCATTGCTCCTTGTCCCCCCCTGGGGTACCCTAGTGAACAGTTTTTCTCCAAGCTCTTGATATTCACCCGTTACATACTTATAGATGGCCACCAAGTCCCCCCTCAGTCCTCTCTTCCCCATGCTGAACAGTCCCTGACCCCTTAGTCTTTCCTCATAAGGTTTGTCCTCCAGGCCCTTAATCATTCTTGTGGCCCTTTCCTGGACCCTTTCAAGATTCTCGACATTTTTTTTTTTAAATGTGGTGCCCAGAACTGGACACAGTACTCCAGCTGAGGTCTCACCAGCCCTGACTAGAAAGGAAATATCACTTCCTTAGCCCTGCTCACAACGCATTGGCTAATACATCCCAGTATGCTATTAGCTCTGTTGACTACAGCGTTGCACTGGCGGTTCATGTTCATCCTGTGATCTACCATAACCCCGAGGTCTTTTCAGCCATTGTGCTGGCCAGGACATCACCTCCTAACCTATATTCATGTCACTGGTTACTTCCCCCCAAATGAAGCACTCTGCATTTATCCTTATTGAACTGCATCCAGTTCTGCTCTGCCCACCTTTCCAGCTTGTCCAGGTCCACTTGGATCTGCATCCTATCTCCTATCATGACAGCTTTCCCCCATAACTTAGTATCATCTGTAAATTTGGCCAAAGTGCTTTCCATATCCTCATCTAAATTCTTGATAAAGATGTTGAACAGCACGAGGCCAAGAACTGAACCTGCAGGACACCATTAGACTCCCTCCAAGATGATACAGACCCATAGTTTAGATTGGTAGCAAACAGAATGCATATTCTCCCTTTGGTGGGAGGGGTGGGAAATCTTCATTTTTAAACTAGTCTATGTGTGCCCATTGTCTGTTCTGTTAAGGATATAGACCTGTTTCTGATCTCTTATACCGGTAAAAATGTAATGTCTTTACCTGGCCAAAGATAACAAAGGGATTGGAAAGAAAGTCTCATGAGTAGAGGCTGAAGGAGCTAGGCACGTTCAGCTTTCAGAAAAGGTGCTTAAGAAGGAACATGATAGTAGTTTTCAAATACTTAAAGGGCTGCCATAAAGAAGAGGGAAAACACCTTTTCTCTTGAAATTTCTGCAGAGAGGAGGACACAGAAGTTGCAGCAAAGTAAGTTTAGATTAGATATCCAGAAACATTTCTTCCCTGTTAGAACAGTGAATCAGTGGAATAGACTGCCTAGGGAAGTTGTATTCAAGAAGAGGTTGGACAGTCACTGGTCAAGGATGATCTTGGTGTAGCTATGGCTAAGTTCTATGATGGGTATTTCCCTTGCTTCTGGGCTGTGCTGGTTGCCCCTGCCCATCCCCCACCTGTGCTTTCTGCTATATGTGCTAGGATGCTTTTACACCATATGCAGTTGCCTCAGAGGAACTGGGTGTTGTCTGTGGCCAAGGCTGGGTACTTTGACTTGGGTGTGTCAATGCTCCTGCTGGGACCAGAGGCTCATGGCCAGAGGTCTTGCCCCTCCACTCAGAGTCAGACCAATCACCATATTTGGGGTCAGGAAGGGATTTTACCCCATAGTCAGATTGGTTTGGACTGTGGGCATTTTTTGTCTTCCTTTGTAGTGGAGGGGGCATGACCCTCTACCTGGGATCTCTTGAGCATATATTGACAATATTGCATAGAAGCAGGACTTTGGCTGCCATGGTTCATCTGCTTTACCTGTGGCGGGCTAAGATGCTAGGTTTGTGTCCTATCAGTGTTGACAGTAGTCTTATGTAGAGTTTGGATTATGGATTATATGGGATGGTTTGGATAGAGATGATCCTGCTTCAGGCAAGGGGCTGGTCTACATGACCTCTGGAGGTCCTTTCCAGCCCTACTTGTCCATGCTTTGAAGCCTCCTGCTGCTACAGCTGAGATAGCACATGGAAGTAGACCACTACAAATTTAGGGACTACTTCAGACAAAGGGAGAATGGACAGCTACATGAAAAAAATGCTGAACAAACAGGTAGGCATAATGCTAATATCAGAAGATTTAGAAAGTATGTTCCTAGATAAATGGAAGCATTTGTCAAATGACCAAGGCATATAAGTTTGGGAGAACCATGCCAGGTAACATAATGCTGAAACATGCCACGTTGTCCTGAGGGCACTGCCTGCCTGAATCCACAAAGTTTAGCCACACTTGTTATGCTTGGATGTTCTCTCTTGAGAGAGAGAATAAAGGTTTTAGTTTGGCAAACTAATCTAATTGCTCCAAAAGATTAGGCATCAGAGTTATATAACAATTAGACCCATCAATTCTTGTGCTCAGCAAGTAGTCTTCAATGGCTTAATGTCCAGCTGGAAGGAGGTATCAAATGGGGTTCCCCAGGGCTCTGTCCTGGGGCTGGTATTGTTTAACATCTTCACTATTGATTTGGATGATGGGATCAAATGCACACTTAGCAGATTTATAGATGACAGCAAGTTGGGTGGAACTACAAGACACTCCAGAGGGCAGAGTTAGGATCCAGAATGACTTGGATAGACTGGATAAATGGTCCACAATCAATTAGATGTGGTTCAACAAGGAAAAGTGCAAAGTCTGCAGTTGGGATGGAATAACTGCATGCAAAAAAACAGACTGGGGAATGCCTGGGTAGCTTGAAATACTGCAGAGAAGGACCTTGGGATACAGTGGGCCGTAAATTAAATATAAGCCACCATTCTGATCTTGTGGAAAACAAATCAGCTGCATCCTAGGTTGTATTAACAAGAGTGTCACTTGCAAAACAAGGGAAGTGATTCTTCTGCTCTATTCAACACAGCCAAGGCCTCACCTGGACTACTGTGTCCAGTTTTCAGCCACATATTTCAAGAAGAACATGCAGTTTGGAATGAGTCCAGCACAGGGAACCAAAAATGATCCACCTGGGAGACCTATGAGGAAAGGCTGAAAAAGCTAGGGTTTTTTTAGCCTGAAGTAGAGAAAACTGAGAGGGATTTGATAATAGGCTTCAAACACCTGAAGGATGAAGATGGGGTCTTTCTCTGTGACTGTAGGGAACAGGAATATGACCTTAAACTACAGCAGGGGAGATTTAGGCTGGAGATTAGGAGGAACTTTCTGACTATAAGGGTGGTCAGGGCACTGGAACGAACTACCTTGAGAAATTGTGGAATCACCATCCTTGGAAATTTCCAAAAGCAGGTTAGACAGACATTTGGCTGAGGTGGTTAAGTTAGGGATGATCTTGCTTTGAGCAGGAAGCTGGACTTAAATGAATGCGAGGAAAAGCCAGTTTGCATTCCCCCAACACCACACTAAGGCAGGCAAGCAGTATGGTGTGTTTCAGCACGATAGGGCCTGGCACAGTAACTGAGCAGTATAGACATGCCCCTGTGGACCTGTGTGGGCAGAAAGGAATTTGGCAATTCCTTTTTCTGTAGCAACAAACACCCTCTGAAATGAATCACTGCTGGGGGCATATTTTTCAACTTCATGGAAAGGCACTAGTAAAAAAAGAAACATCTGTAGGCTTAAATTGCTCGTGGAAATAAAAAGGAATTATCTGTTGGGTATTTCTCTGCTATTACATTGTTCAGTCCAGTGAGCCACAGGTTTGCAGGTAAACGCTAAGAAATGAGAAATGTGCCTTTGTTCCATTAAGTTTCAAAAGAATTAATACATTCCTTTCTCATGACAGCTCTCACAACAATGGCTGAAGTAAGCACGAGACTCATTGTCTACCCATGTCCTTTACATACACAAAGAGATCAGCTGCACACTTTGCTATGGCTTGAGTGTGACTATTGACATTCCAGGTGTTTAGTCTACAATCACAATAACTGGTAGGTCTTTTCCAAACAGCTTTTAGAAACTAACACATGAGGAAGGAGTGTGAGGTGGAGGCAGGAGGATCAAGGAAAGTGAAAGATGGTGAAATCTCCCTAAGAGGCAAGAAAAAGTCTAGATGATCTTGGTTTTGATCCACTGTGTACCTGTTTGACATTAGTAAAAT
The DNA here is from genome assembly GCF_000455745.1 of Alligator sinensis. Lineage (NCBI taxonomy): Eukaryota > Metazoa > Chordata > Crocodylia > Alligatoridae > Alligator > Alligator sinensis. The sequence goes on from NW_005842879.1 coordinate 411,428, forward strand.
TACCTCAGTTTGCCCTGTTAATGAGATCAGAATCAAGCCCACAGTGTTAATCTTACCTTATTGGAGGCCTATAATTATAATTTAACGGTATTAAAGGCGAAATTCTGCTCGGACTTACTGCGCATGAAAACTCTCACTGAGTGCCTATGGTACAAGCCAGAGAAAAATTTGATCCAATAACTGACTAATACAGAAAGGATTTGGCAGCTTAATTGTTTTCCACATATACAGCCTTGGTGGTCTAAATGGAAACATGCTAAAACTTCCATAGGGTCCTGTCTTTCCCTGTACTAAGTTTTATATAAAACCAGACATGGGTTCTTTAGGGGCTTTCTCAAGATTCAACTGAGGACCTAACATTGTTATGGGTCCTTTTTATTTTGTAACTGATTAGAGATGAGTCTGATTCAAGCTTCCAGATCTGAACAATCTCAAAAGCTCTGGAACTTTGAATCTGGATCCATGTATGAACTTAATGGCTTCTTAATAGTGGACCATATAAAACCCCAGATCTCAACAACTCCAAACTTTGAAGGAATTTAGATATTGCTAATAGCAATAGCAAAAAAGATAACACTTGTTCAGCACTTTTTCTTTACAGATTTCAAAGATCTAATATCATGATCTTTGTTTTATAGATAAGTTAAGTGAAGCAAAGATAGTTTGAGTGATGCCCACAGTCATACAGGAAGTCAGTGGCAGAGCCAAGAAAAAAAATCTAGATGTTCCAGTTCCTAGTTGTTTGCTTTAAATTCTGAAACACAATGCACCAGGAATGCACCAGTCTGCTTTTTCCTCCCAGGTCAGACCTTCTCACCAGAGCTTTGCACGACATCAAAACAGTATTTCCATAGCCCACTGTATTTCTCACTGGTTTGGGAAATATTTGTTGGCTGAACAAGCCCAGAGCCCAGGAGGGTGAGGCCGGAGCTGTAGGTCCCAGAGCCTGGAAGGGTAAGACTGGAATCAAGCGGCCCAGAGCCCAGGAGGGCAAGACCAAGGCCAAAAGACCCAGAGCCTGGGAGGGCTGGAGCTGGGGGACCCAAGAGCTTGGGGTCTGGGGCAGTGGACCTGAGACTGGGGGGCCTACCTAGAGCAAGAGGGCCAAGGCCTGGACAAAGATTTAAGGCCAAATGCTGTGTTGGGTACCATGGGAGACAGAGGTAGAGAAACTGTATAGCCCCTCTGAGTCAATACACTTGAGACAGAGAAACTGTAAAGCCAGGGAAGAAATAGCATCCCAAGCTCACTAACCTCTGAGGTCAGCCTTCCCACTTTAACATCAAGATGTGGCAGGTAAGAAAACAGGGGCAGACCCTGAAAGGCCAGAGAGGATGAACAAGGCAGGTTCCAAGTGGCTGCTAGGAGGTGACATGGCCACTCCCAGGACTTAACTTGCTACAACCTCTCAAAGTGATGTGACCAAGGAAAAGGGCTAATGCAATTCTAGGATGTGTCAGGTGAGGTGTTTTCAATAAAAACAGAGAAGTACTATTGTACAAGACACTGGAAAGAACTTATTCAGAATATTGTGTATGGTTCTTGTCACCTGTATTCAAAACCCCTGTGGCTGTAATTGCCCAGGTCTGTTTTTGCCTTTTCTGAATACAGGTGCTAGGTTTACTATTCTGCAATCATTACGTATGGATTAATTGAAATTCCTTGCTCTTGAACTTGCAATTTCATGTGCTACTTATTTTAGTATTCTTGGATAGAGATTATCTAGATTTCCTGATTTCATCTCAGTAAAGAAAATAAGTTTTGCTTCTGTCTTCTATGTGTATAAGTGTATACTGCTGTCCTCATTCCTCTTATGCAGTATACACTTATCCTTATGTAAATCATCAACCTTATTGAAAACTGAGGCAAAATACTCAACTAGCATTTGAAACACCTAGATTTTCCTTACTCTCCACACCATCCTCAGTGCATAGTAGTCCCTTTTTATTTTTGTGGTTGAAAAATCTTTTACTACTCATTGTAGGGAAAGAGTGATGATTTAGCCATAATGGTCCAGAAACTATGCAAGATACAAAGATTTCTTAGGGTGGTATCTTTTATTGGACCAACTATATAGCTGAGATAAAGTTAGACAAGCTTTTAAATGCAAGGCATTCTTCCTCAGGTCTGATCGCAAAGAGTCAGGCCTAGTATAGTTTATGCATAATCTAGAGGCTATGTTGCACCTGGCCTCCTGTGACCAGACCTGAGGAAGAATGTCTTGCATTTGAAAAATTATCTAACTTATCCCAAATACATAGTTGGTCCAATAAAAGGTATCACCCAAAGAAATCCTTACCTTTCTTATTAGTCATTGTAATTTTCTCTTCCAAGTCCAGATCATTTCTGCACTTTCTGACCTCTAAGACATAGCTTTCCTTACTGATCAATCCTTTTTTCCATTCCTTTTCTTTTCTCCTTAAATTAGCTTCTTGAGGAATATACTGCCCTGATAGTCAGCCTACATTTTCCCATTCAATTTATTTTAAACACTTAAAAAGCCTCACAGCTGTAATATTAAAGGAGCTCACAGTCTCCTATTGCATATATTCCTACAGTACTGTGGTTAAGGGAGGCACTATAAGTCCCATTTCACAGATGGCAGAGAGGCTAAGTCACAAGTCCTTAAGTGAAATCAATGATTGTTAGGAATCTCAATATCCTTGAGGATGTGGGCTTAAGTGACCTGCACAAAGTCACACAGGAAGTCTTAATAGAAAAATTGAACCTGGAACCTACCACCCTATTTGACTATATTTCCCGTCATACCGAATTCAATCCATTTTATCCTACTTGTACAACACTTCTACTCATTAGGATGCAAAGTGAGTGGTTCCGGATTCTACCCGACTGGAGGAGAAATAAAGACGGAACCTGAATAGGCACCTTTATTAGGGATCCAAACCCTGACCAGGGAAATGGCAATGCAAGCCTAGTTCCTCCTAGAGGCAATCTATGGGAATTTCATTTATTATTAAGGAAATTCAAGCGCTTGTGAGAGAGTCATTTTAAATAAATTCTCTAGCCAACCTTCATGTCACTCATTAGGCAAAGAAGTAGATCCGGTAACTATGCCCACATAATACAAAGAAGGGCTGAAAGTGATTGCTAAACTTCATAGCGAAACAGAAAGTTGTTTTTTGCAAAGAAGGCAGCATGTTGCAATGTGTTGGCACTAACCCAGAGATTCTAATGTACTGTATGTCTGGGGCAAATTATTTTCCGATGTGCCTCCAGTCAGAGCCGTCCCTAGAGGGGGGCCAAATCGGGGTGACTGCCCTGGGTCGCACCGCCACCAGCTTCACGTCCAGCTGCTCAGCACCCTCACCACTGATCTGATGCCTCCAGCCACTCACTAGCCCCTCCCCTTTGTCACCGCCAAATCCACCGCTGGCTTCCTTGCATCCAGGGGTGGCAAGGGGCCCCTCACAGGCTGATTTGCCCTGGGGCCCGCACCCTGCTCGGGTTGCCTCTGCCTCCAATGAAGACATTCTCTTACTTAATTTCACCAAGTTCAGATGTTTCAGAGAGGATGACTTTGCACTATACAGTGTTCTCCAAAATAGAAGGAAAACAGTACCAAGACACCTGCAATTACAGGTTATTTTGTAGGTTAGGTACCTCTCACCTCAAAGCATTTTTTGATACCCTGTTTTCATAACCTACTTAAGAATTACTAATTAGCAACGTGTTCAATAAAAGATGCAATTTATCACCTAGCAGTGAGCAGTAAATTGATAATACTTTGAAAATCCTTGAAACCAGTCTCAGCATTGGGGGCAAGGGTTGGGGGGAAACATAATACAGAAAAGCTGAGAATTGAATAAGAATCATCCACGTGAAAGATTATCGCCCAAGTTTTCTCAAGAGAGCAGCTGTGGGAAAAGGCCCATTTTAGGAAATTACCCAAAATCTTTTGGCCAAAGAGGCACACTTCTCAGTAACAAACATTTAAACATGGCCTTTAGGGGGGCTACGAAGTGGCATTTGTGTTTTATAACCTTAAACTGTCAGATTACTCAATCAGGGAGGCAGTGGGGAAGGGCAAAGGGAGTGCAGTGAAGGAGCAAAGAAAAGGAATGGAGAGAAAAGCCAGGGAAACTGGCTCTGAACTGTGAAGGCCTCTGGGAGCATGCAGCAGAGGCAATCTTCTCCAGGATGACTGGGAACTGAGGAGGTAGGACTACAAGAGCCTCAGACTGAATCCCACCACTGCAGCTCCATCGAGACTCAGGTTTCGGCATATTCTTGCACTATACTTGGAAACAGATATTTAGGTGTGCCATATATGGAGGCCTTTAAACACCAAAGGTGCCTGAATTTACAGTGTGAAAAAACACGTGCCATTGAGTACAAAACCAAAAAAAAAAAATCAATATTTAGCATTAACTGGAGGAGGATTAAAAAAACCTGGAAATAGCTTGTTTTCATGTAAGGTCAAATAAAAAGCTATTAGTTGTCATCCCTACGCCAAAGAGAGAATCAGCTCCTATGGCTGCCCCTTTCTTGAGAATTAAAAAACACTCTGAAAATATAACACGCTGTAAAGGACATGCTGTTCTCTCTCTTACTGGTTATGTTTCCCATTAGGTGTATTGTAACTACAGCTAATGCCAGGCTTTCTGTTGAGTGCCGACACTTTCTCATTCTGTAGAAAAATTACACTTGTAGGAACACCACCATCCAAGCCTTTTCTTTGACAAGCAGACAGAAGTAATACAAGCAACCCCAGTGTGTCAAAAGGATTTGTTTAGCAGCTCTGTCAGGACTTGCCTCTCACATGAAGGAGATAATCTCCCCTGCTTTACTTTTACCGTGGGATATTCCATTCATGCTGTGGATTTCAGGATTAGTCATATTTAGGATTAGATTTTTTTTTAATTATTTTGAAATGTCATGAGTTATAACTCTCATCATTAACCACTTGTTATTCTGGGTCAGAAAACTTGAAATCATTAAACAACCTCCCTTTTGGTGGAATGAGAAAAAGCAATTACACTGACTACTTTATATAGCAGTCTGAATTTAATGTTAGAAGATAAGTTGGCTGAAATCAGTCTATTCTTGCAGTACCTTCTGGGGCCTGGTTGAACACCATGTCAGTGTCAATTTTAATGCATATATGGATTCAAAATTTATCTCACTGAATACTAGATGTTCAATTTGCTTTTGTCTAGCTATTTTGAACTGGTATTAGCAGCACAACAGTCTTAGGGTCTGGATAAACATAAACTTGGAGGAGGCAGGTCAGGTCTCTTTTTGAGGATGCTCCAAGAGCACTTTTGTCCATATCCTTATGTAACAGGACAAGAAACAGCTGTATGTGTCTTTGGGAGGTGATCATGTGCTACAAGATCCATCAGTGTGATACTATTCTGAAAAGCAACTTTACAATTGGTATTGGGGGTTTCAATATTGAACGCTTCCCAGTGGTTTTCAGAACAAATGTCTTAAGTTTACATGGGCAGACAAGGTTCCTTGGGTTAATTTGATATCTTTTATTAGACCAACCCAAATAGTTGGAGAATAGTTATTAAGCAAGCTTTCGGGTTCAAAAACCCTTCGTCAGGCTAAGGACGTTTCAGCAGTTGGTGTGTGCTCTTCCTGGATGGACTGAAAAGTAAAGAAGCCAGGGGCTGGGCTGGGCTGGGGAGTCAGTTGCCAGGCAGATTATACTGTATCAAAAATCCAATGTCTTTGTTTAGTCCATGATCTCTAGTATCCAGCAGGTTGATTTCATAGACATAGATTTCATAGACATCAGGGCTGGAAGGGACCTCGGAAGATCATCGAGTCCAGCCCCCCGCCCAAAGGGCAGGAAGTCAGCTGGGGTCATAGGATCCCAGCAAGATGAGCATCCAGTTTCATCTTGAAGGTGTTCAATGAAGGCGCTTGAACCACCTCCGGTGGCAGGCTGTTCCAGACCTTGGGGGCTCGGACAGTAAAGAAGTTCTTCCTTATGTCCAGCCTGAAACGATCTTGAAGTAGTTTGTGACCATTCGACCTCATCATCCCTTGGGGCGCTCTGGTGAACAAACGTTCCCCCAGATACTGGTGGTCACCCCTGATAAACTTGTAGGTGGCCACCAGATCACCCCTGAGCCTGCGCTTTTTCAGGCTAAAGAGCCCCAGGGCTCTCAGCCTGTCATGGTAGGGTCTGCTTCCCTGACCTCTGATCATGCGCGTGGCTCTTCTCTGGACTCTCTCAAGCTTCTCCACATCCTTTTTGAATTGTGGAGCCCAAAACTGGACACAGTACTCCAGCTGCGGCCTCACTAAGGCCGAGTACAGGGGGAGAATGACGTCCCGGGATTTGCTTGAGAGACGTCCCGGGATTTGCTTGAGACGTCCCGGGATTTGCTTGAGATCATCGAGTCTGACCCCCTGCATAGGCAGGGAAGAGTGCTGGGTGCTCTTCCTGGATGGAATGAAAAGTAAAGAAGCCAGGGGCTGGGCTGGGCTGGGGAGTCAGTTGCCAGGCAGATTATAATGTATCAAAAATCCAATGTCTATGTTTAGTCCCTGATTGGTGAACTTGGTGAACTTGATGAAATGGAGCTCATAGGCTCATCTCTGGGAAGTGTTGTGTAAGTTTCCCTTGAGGATCAGGACTGAGAGATTGGAGAGAGAGTGGCCCTCCTGTGAGAAATGTGCCCCCACCGGTAATTGGGTGTTTCTGTCTTTGATAGACTTCCGGTGTGCATTCATTCTGGTGCGCAGTTGTTGTCTGGTCTCTCCTACATATCTTCCATCAGGGCATTTGGTTAAGTTTACATGTGCAACAATGGCTTTTAATAATTGGCTATGCTGGGGATATTCATTTTTCTTTTAATTTGGCCATTCAGTGTATAAAGTCCTCTCTTATATGAGTCTGGTGTCCTTTCAGCCCAGGCCGGATTAACCCTTTAGTGGGCCCTAGGCAAACAAATTTGTGGGCCCCTGGCCAGTCGCGACCTCCCTCCCCACCCAGTGCTGCCACATGTGGGGAGCAGGGCTCAGTGGCACTGTTAGGAAGCAGCTGTGGCCATGGTGAGGCTGGCAGAGGGAAGGGAAGGGAAGGAAGGTGGATGGTGCCACCACCACGGAGGAAAGGACCAGGGTCCCCCACTGTTTGGGGCCCTAGGCATGTGCCTAGTTTGCCTATGTGTTAATCTACTTTCAGCTCAAGGAAGGCTGGGTTGAAGAGGGCTTAAAGCATTTTTTTCACCTCCATGAGCTTTGCATTCAACTCCCATACATGGCTTCAAGTGAAATGAATGTCAAATGAGCCATCAGGGGGGTCATTTGCACAAAAGATTCTCTATTGGCATAAAGGTTTTAGTTATCCAGTCAGGGAGCAAAAAACATACCAAGTGACTGAGTTGAGCAATCACACATTGCATTATTAAGTAAAAATGTATTTCAAGCAATCAAAACAAGCAATCTGGGAATGCAAATGAAACTGGTCACAACCTGTTAGGAGTAAAATGTGTAAAAACAAAAGGGCCTGATCGCTTCCCCATCCATTTGACATCAGAGTAACCCAAATGAAGTGGGATGGCCTACATTCATTAGATAAATTATTCACAAATAATTATTTATTCACCTTTATTATTTATGACTGGCTGGTCCAAAAATAAATCCCCTCCCCCCACAAGGAAGCTTCGTGAGCATTCAATTCTCAGCAAGCAAAGACTCCATAGCTAGATAGAAAGAGCTTTTAAAAGGACGCTTTATCTTTCCTTGTAGGAAACTGGGTCAGGGAGGGTTTGGATTTTTTGCAATGATTCACAACATTGTAGTGGTGTGTGTTCTCTTTGGGTGTTTGATCTTCATGCTGATGCAATTCTTATATTGTTCTGCACAGTTTCTTTTTGTTTTGTTTTCTCCACCGTGCTCCTTCCAGGGTAGTCATGAGACCAGGAATAAGCCCTGCAAAATAAAGTACTTCACGTTCTCATAAAACTATATCTTCATTGTCTATGCATTCCATGGCACAGCCCTGTTATAAAGTAACCCAGTGAACAACCTCTATGCCAAATATAGTTTATGGAAATGGAAAGCACGTAAAATATTCTATACCTTTAGGGGGTAGGAAGTGTGGATGTCACGAGGGAAAG
>NW_005842879.1:419557-422281 GCF_000455745.1 Alligator sinensis
CATTGCTGGCTCTAAGAAAAAGTCGCAGAGAGGGCGGAGTCATTTGGTAGGTCCCAAGCCTTTCTACATGTGAGTATTTTGCTGCAATAAGAACTAAGCCAGGACTTCTGGGTATGGTATATAAACAAGAGGAAAAGGAGTTTGAAGCCCCTCGGGCAAAGTCAGAATATTAACTACCTGCACTCATGATTCAACCAGCATTCAGAAATGTGCAATCCCCGCACAGAAGGCAGAAACACAAGCATTTCACAGACTTGGCACCATTCATATGACACCTCAAGGTTGGGTGGCTGATCCAAATCTTACCCAGCCTTTCTGGGCCTGCTGAAGTTCACTGGAAATTTCACTAGCTGTCTTTCTCCTTATCTTTCTGGTACTACCCAACTGGGGGTCATCCCAAGAGCCTACTTGTCAGGATTTCAATTTCCTATCTGAGACACAATCAAGAAACAGGAGAATGTTTATTAAACTTCAATCACGTAGCTTTTTTTTTGCTCAAGTTGACTGTTAGCTGATCAAATATTATTTTATCTGTTAGACTTAACCCTAACTCCAAGAACAATACTAAAATTTAAAACCATGACTCATTTTCTGATGTTGGCAACACTATAACTGTAAATAACCTCACTGAGGGACTCATAGCAAAACACAAATACAGAGTTGAGTATTTTGAAGATCACCTCTGGGGCCTTATTGTTTTACTTTGTTACTTTCATCTCCATGCATTTTGATCCATTATTTGGCGGGGAGATGTCTTTTTCTCATTGCATTGAAGCCTACAAGCTCACATGAGGGGACATTTCTCTAAAAGCTTTGGTAAAAAGACAGATTTTGCTAGTCAGCCACTTTGTTGAAATTGATACATCTCCATGAAATGTTTTGGCTTCAGTAAGACAGCATATTTTAACAAACGAATTCAGTGAAAAAATATTTTGACTGACTTCACTCCTAAACCACAACAGAAAATTAACAATCACCTTGAGGCTTCAGTTTGCAGGCACTATCTTCATCACATTTGGAATCAAAATTACTCTCTGCTTTGAGCCTGACATCTCACATTTCAATTGCGTATGAAGGATGCAAAAAAAAAAAAAACCCCAACCAAACCCCAGCATCACTCTAACATATGAAAAGCAAGAGTTTTCTAGGAAAGACAATAGTTTCACTTCTGCACTCTTCCTATGGCTCTCACTCTTCCATCTTCTTGCCCCCCCCCCCCCCCGCTTTTTTTTTTTTCTTTTTTCCTCCTCACTTTTTGTCCCCTCCCCTCCCCCCCCCCCCCCTCCTTTTTGTTGCTTCCTTTAGCCCTAACATTTGGTGTACTAGAGATCAGGAGAACTGTATTCAAATGCATTGATTTTATATCTTCCAAACAGGTTTGACAGAAAAGCATAAAAACAAAGCCACATAAATTATTACCCAAGGTATTTTTTTCACATCACATCAAGTTTTCTGCTTTCTTGGTTTGCCTGGTGTGTGTGCTTGCTTTATAAGGATACCATTCATCCTCCACTAAAAGCCAGTGTCCTGTATTTGGGGGTTGGTGTATCAAAAGGTATGTGCACATTGTGTTTCTGTATTGTTTGCTTAACAATGGAACTATTCAAACCAAATACTGGCCTCCATTCTTCCCCTCCTTGGGCATTACACATCAAAGCACCAAGCTTACTAGGGAATAATTTTTTCTTTGAATACATTTCTTGGAATCAATCTATTAAATCATGGTACCCAAGCTTATAGGGAGAATCACAGGGCTGGAAGGAACCTCTATAGTCATTTAGTGCCACCCCCTGCACAAATGCAGGACCCTTAACTACCCCAGAAAGTAACCAGATCAAAAGTGCATCTTTTTATGGCAATAAGAATCAACAGTGAACTGGACAACAATGAACATGAACTGTAATTTTCCATGGTCACCATGCAGACCAGTATGGAAAAGTTTAATTACCACACAGCATGTATTGGGACAATCCTGATCCAGCTCTGATATCTGGGCCAGGTAATGAATATCACCTTCTCTGACTGACTACATTTTTCTGCTTTGTTGTCTGGGCTTTAGTATTTTTTGCACAAGATCTCCCACCACCTCAAAGAAGGAAAAAGAAATGTCCATGGGCAGAGCAATTTCTTGCTAAATTACCCAACTATGTGTGAACAGAACTTACATTGTTTAGGGTGGATTATATTGTAAGTGTATCACTTCAAATAGCATTTATGGAAGTAATAGGCAGGCAGGGGAAAAAGAGAGGTTATATACACAGCATGATGCCTTAAACACCACATAGGGGGTGCATCTACATGTGCAATTAATGTGCCTGAATTTTCTGCACAGAAAATTTATGTTCATTAATGCACTTCTGGGTATACATCTACATGTGCACCCCTGTTGACAGCAACATTGCACCTTGTCTCCCAAGCAATGTACATGTGAGAGCAAGTCATTTCTGTGCTGCAAAAAAGAAATGCATCCTGCAAAGGAAACTGCAAATTGGCGGGAACTCTCTCCTATACGCGGGTTCTCAATTGCAGCAGAACACTCTGCCGTGCAAAGGAGCTCTCATGTGGCCAGGAAATTCCATAGTGCCGAGGCACAAAAAATCACTGGGTTGTGACATGCCCCCTTGCCGACGGCACAACTGGAATTTCAGACACATGAGCACATTTTAAGGCTTCCTTGCTTCGGGATTCACTGACCTGGCAAAGCTTTAACAACCAATATATATA
>NW_005842879.1:427876-437110 GCF_000455745.1 Alligator sinensis
AATAGCGGGAACTCTTTGCACCGTGCATTTCTGTGCTGCAAAGAAGAAATGCATCCTGCAAAGGAAACTGCAAATTGGCGGGAACTCTCTCCTATACGCGGGTTCTCAATTGCAGCAGAACACTCTGCCGTGCAAAGGAGCTCTCATGTGGCCAGGAAATTCCATAGTGCCGAGGCACAAAAAATCACTGGATTGTGACACACCTAACAGGAGTAGCCCAGTCCAGGACTGCTCCTGCCCTGCTCTGCCCCCCCTGCAGCAGCCAGGGAGAGCTCCAGGCTCCCCCAGGTGCCAGCCCCAGGGGCTGGCACGGGGAATAGGGGCTGGTCCCGATCTCTGCTAGGTGGGGAGAGCTGTGCCAGCTTCAGGGGCAGGTGTCTCCCCACCACATGGGAAAGGACAAGTCCTGGTACCCACATGGTGGGGAGACAGCTGCCCCTGCAGCTGGCATAGCTCTCCCAGCCATGTGGAGGTTGAGACCCATCCCAATCCCCATGTGGCCAGGAAGACAGCTCCCCCTGCAACTGGTATAGCTGTCCCTGCCTGGTGGAGATAGTGATTGGTGCCTGTGCCTGGAGCTCTCCCTGGCTGCTGCCGTGGGACAGAGCAGGGCAGGAGCAGCCCTGAATTGGGCTGCTTCTGTCAGATGCAATTTTGCTCTTGATAGAGACAGACTTGGACATGTGCACCTGGGAGCACATTAATGAGCCTGAATTTTCTGTGCAGAAAATTTAGGAGCCTTAATTGCATGTGTAGACACACCTAGTAGTTATTAGAGATATTGCAGACACTAATAGGTCACATGTTCTCATCACAGAAAAGGTCACCTCTTCACCCAGCTATTCCGCAAAGAACCAGAGAAAAAGAAAATCTAGAGGTGTCATGAAAAGCAGAAGCCAATAATTAAACCAAAAAGTAGGATGGAAAAGTAAATGCCCTTTCCAGGCAGGTCCCACTGTTTTCTGTTACCAAGTACATAGCATCTGTATCCTGTGATAATTGGAGATTAATAATTGTTGCTGGTTAAATGCAGAGATAGGTAGCAATAATATTAAGGCCCTTGTCACATATTAATTTAAAAGCACCATGGAATTTGATCCCCATTCCCAACAATTGTGCCTCCAACCATGCCACATATGCATTAAATGCAGAACATTTTTATAGCTGGTTTGGTGTTGTATGGTGTCTTAAATGGGGTACATATGTAGCACCCTTGCCATTTATGCAATGATTAACACATTAATTGTGTCAATGAATTGAATAAATGTAAAGTGTAGAGGGGGCCTAATACTAATATACAGATAGCTAAATTTAAAATATTCTCTAATCATTCCTGTTTCATACAATACTCCTACATATCTTTGACTCTCAACTTCAACCCCAGCTTCTGATTTTTCTAATCCTTTCAAAAAGAAAATTAACGCCTGCTGGCAATAATGCTCTTCCTATAAATGGAATAGCTTTCCTCCTCCATTGAACCTATTGACTGACTCATCTTTCAAATCCCCTCTTAAAATACACCCCTTTTCACTAGACTTCCACCACTAATCTTCATTCAGAAGCTGTCTATCACAAGTCCTGCTCCTCACTGAAATAGGATTAAAGGAGAGAAAGAAAGAGGAAGGGAAGGACAAGCAATGTACATGTGAGAGCAAGTCAGCCCATAGGTCACTTTATATACAGGAGTGAAGGTGGTGGTTAGTATATTAGCCTGAGACTCAAGATATCTGGGTTTGGTTCCCTATTCAGAGAACTATTTTCCACGTGACTTCAAGAAAATCATTTCCCCTGTCCTGTACTTCTCACATTCCCATCCATACCACCCCGGGCCATTAAGAGGATCAACTCTATCAGAAAGGATGAAGCAGGCAGGCACCCTGAGGAGGAGGGTCGAAAGAGGACATAGAGGGTATTAATCATATAGCGTTGTCATCCATGGTTCTCAAATCTGCAAACCACGTGGGTGAGCCCGTGATGAGTTAGTGAGGGAGAGAGAAATTAAGCAGCTTGCCAAAAGCCAGCCAGTGAATCTTCTCCAGCATAGATCTCAAAAACACTAACCACCTACAGACAGCCTTGGGCTTTGCAGCATTGCCCTTTCTATTGGCCTGAGGCATTTGACCTAGTGCCTGCCCTTGAGACCCACCTTGCAGTTGCAGATGGGAAGTCTAAGCAACTGAAGACCAGCTTCTAACTAGCACTGGCCGCAAAGAGTGATAAGTGTGAGACTCCATTTTGATGACATGGGTTTTTTTGTTTCAACAAAACAGCATTTCATGGAGGGAAAACGTTTCAACAAAAAATATTTCCTAGAAATCACATTTCAATCAGCTGTGCTCCCAGCTGGTTCACTACCCAAGGGGAATTGATACTTCTGCGTGCTGACTATAAATGGATCAATAAAATGCTCCCCCACAAACCTCTCTAAATACATATTAGGGGTGCGTGAAATGCACCCTATTTGATTCAGATTCGGTCTGAATTGGGGACAGCAATTTGATTCATTGATTCGGATCACTTTCCCTGATTCAATTCGGCCAAACCCAAATCTGAAGATTCAATGCTGATTTGAAGAAGCAACGATTCAGACATAGACACAGCATTAAATGTTTTTTCTACATACATCGAGGTACCAGCACAGCTTGTGAATGCTGTGATGCCGGGGCAGATGGAACATCCCACAGGGCTGTGGGGGGTAGGGGACCCTGCGTGCTCGGCAGCAAACTTGGAAGTGGACCGGAAGTACTTCCAATCCGCTTCTGAGTCCACAGGGAGTGTGCAGAGGGGGACCCCCCCATACCACCCAGCTCGGCGATCGACCACAGGAGGACCCTGGGTGCACCCCCAGACCCAGAAGGCACCAGTTGCTGAGCCAGAGGGGTAGGGGGGCACCCCGAGTACGCTCCCCGGTGGACCCAGAAGTGGACCAGAAGTGCTTCTGGTCCATTTCCGGGTATGCTGCTGAACGCACTGGGTCGCCCCCCTTGCTCCTGTAGGGCACTCCATTCACCCCAGCATCACAGCATTCACGAGCCACCTGATACCTAGAGGAATGTAGAAAAAAACATTTAAAGCTGTGTCTATATCTGAATCGCCAAATCTTTCCGAATTGATTCGAAGGGTTCCAATTTGATTCAGAGAGATTAAAGGGTCCTCTGATTCAATTTGGCTTTGGAGATTCAGGCACCGAATCAGGCCAAATATCTGCTGAATTGAATCAGGAACCGAAGCCTCACACAGCCCTACTACATATCACATAACACATCCTACTATCAGGTAACAATATGTTTAACTGCTATAATATCTATACACACCCCATCGCAAGCCCCTGGGCACAGTCACTGCATCAGTGATCATGTGTCAGATGTGTGGAGACTAATGCACATCTGTGACACTGGATAAACAACAACAGCAAGTATTAATAGTAAATATTGTAATAATATTACACTAGGTTATTCAGAATGAATCATCTCCCCCAAACACCCATGTGAATGGATAAATCAGGGAAAGTTGCAAGGCATCACTTAAAAATTCTTCTGATATAATTGTTATGAAATTACATTAGCATATGACTCACTCCCACGAATTCAGGGTTCAGCCAGGGCAATTAGTGTAAGTCAGTATCTTTGTATGACACCAACTCATAGGCTGCTGCTTATACCATATGCCAGGAAAATCAGATAGGATCTTCTCTCTTCCCCATGGAGGCAGCAGCCTATGATAGCAATAAGTAATACTAGTCTCCATTTCTCTCAGCCATCAAGTTCAGTTCTAGAAATCCCCAGCCACTAAATTATATCAAATACATATCATCCAGTTTCTCTTACTGGCACTTTGGGATGTTTGAATGCCACTTTGCTACACATGCATACATTTCACTCTACTGTGCTGTTTGGAGAGTATAAACATGGAGGAACTAACCTAGTCGGTCTCCTTTACCTTCTCTAATTTGTACAGCAGTCATCCAGACAAAAGATACTAATAATACAGCAGACCCTTCTTAAAAGGGATGTGTATGGATCATTTCACCTAAGGCTAACACGTATCTGCCCCTGAGGTGAACGAGGACAGCCAATTAAGAGCACACAACAGGCAGAGTGGTAGTGAGGAAGAACATCATATCTAGTTCATAGCACAGCAGGAGTTTGAGAAAGCTGACTTGCTTTCTGTCTATGTCCATCCACCAGTGAGTACTGTCTGAAGGATGACACCAGAATTAATTTTGCTCAATTCGTCTTTTAGGAAGTCATTCGCCAAAAATGAAAAGGGGGATTACAGAGGAAGGTAGAATTTAGTCTCAGCTATCTCACACACTACAGTAGTCACTCTCATATTTCTATTTTCTGTGTTTTTAACAGTGTGTATTCTATGTTTTACAGCATTTTGTGTTTTATAGTATATACAACCTATATACCCCCGGTTCTCTTCATGACCTTTTAAATGTTTTTGAAGTAGTAGAAACCAGACATCCAATACATTTGTGGTTGATATTCCTATCAGTATCTGATATCAGAAGGTTGCTGTCTCCATGGCAGGAATTAACTTAGGCAAAGCGCATGTGTTCCATGTATAAATTAATTTTAAAATCTACCAATGCTGGGAAGTGCATTTCTTGGGAATACAAATTGTAACTGATAGCACATTAAAAAGACTGGCTCAGTCATTATAAATCCCTTTGCATTAACAAGAATTATAATTGCAGATGCCTATGATAGTTCAGTATTAATTAGTGAGGTCCTTTTTGTCAATTCTTAGCAGGGAAGCCTGCAAAAAAAAGCTACAAACTAGGCAATAATGGAGAGCATGCAGAGTTAAAACCACATTACAAGTGTCATGAAGGCCGATTTGTTAATGATGCTGTGGCAAAATTAGGCATACCATGCAGAATCAGATGCAAAGTTCTGTGGGGCTAAATCAGGGTTAGCATAAGCTGGTGATAAGACACAACTGTTTCCCTTTTGAACTTCCCACTGAATGGCTAAGAATTATAGAATGTCTTCATCAATTTTCTCTGTATCAAGCGGGATGTCTTGTCAGGCCCCATGCTGCACTGACTCCAAAGCACTGTACATTGGCCTTAGGGTTTAAAAGAGAGGGTGAATTTCATTTGGAAAACTTTGAGTACAAATGCTTAACTATAAGCTTACTTATTTACTCTCTTGGGAACGGAGATGTTAACTGATAAAAACAACCTTCTGCACTGCACTGGAATTTGTACCCAATACAGTATGTAGGGTAATGCTTATTCTCCATTAGAAGACAATGTGAAACAAATCTAAACATTAATTTTCTCTCTCTCGCTTTTTACATTCATACAGGATGGCACATCAGAATCCAGCTTTCACTTCTCAGGGGAAAACAACTCAGAGCTGTTTCACACTTCCTCTATATATCTGCTTCTTATGCCTGTCTTGTTCTTGCTCTCCTTTAGGGGCAGGCCATGTGGGCCAATTCTTCACTGAGTATAAACAGGCTTAGCTTCATTGATTGAAATGGTACTACATTGCATTACACCAGACAAGAATCTGTCCCAGTGCCTTCCTGCCAGCACTGCTTTGCATTTGATTGCCTTATATTTACTGAAATTGTGGCCTGGAACAGTGGAAATGAGGCATATGTTGAGAAAAGAACAGAACAGCAACAACAAGTTGGTACTGGACCAGACCAGGGGGAATGCTGTTGGCAGTTTTAGGAGAGAGTTTATGGAATGACTGATGATGAAGTCTGAACTGTCTGCTGTCTTCCATTTCAGAGGTCCCATTACTACAATGATTCTCAACCAGGGTGTCATGCAGGGTATCCTAGGTTGCCTTGAGCTCCTTCCAAGACTTCCATGGAGTGTCATGCAATGTTAGCACTGTTAGGTGTGCAAACATAATTCACAACATAAACCAAGAGATTTCAAAAGAAGAGTCTATACCTCTAACACTCTGAGCTGTTGTAATCTTTCTAAGTTCTTTGCAACAGATGAATTGCTCTATTATTTTTCTGTAGCATTAAAATGAGTGAAAACTAAGACCTGGTATTTTCTGACAAGTGCCTTGAATCTATTAAGGGGTGCATCAAGTATTTAAAGAGGTGCCTAGAGTCTATACTGGAATGGAGCAAAATAAAATTAGTCAGATATATCTATTCTACACAGCCCTATGTATAACCTAACCAACTTCACAAACACCAGCTTGGCATTTTGCACTACCAATAAATGTATTTTTGAAATAAAGCAATTGAGTTCTCAAACAACAACGTATTTTTAAAATACAGTATATATTAAACAACCTTGATTGCATTTCTAACGGGTAATTTCTATCTTAAAATGTGTTCTCATTTTCCTAGGAAGAATTTAAATCTTAAATCTTGGGTCATCCTGAAGTATGCTTTACATGTTTTCATTCACATTGGGTGCCTATACATGTGCTCCAATTAGAACACATTGGAGCAGATTCAGTTAAACATGCTGCAGCGTCATATTATTCAGTGCCCCATGTTTCAAAATGGTGTCAGGGGTATTTTAACTAGAGCTCATCAAAGAAGCTTTATTTAAAGTGCCTCTGCAGCCATTTTGAAATGCAGGACGCTGAACACATGTGATGCTGTGGCATTTTAATTAGAGTGGCTGTCTAGGAGCCACTCTAATTAAATTGCCCCTCCCTCCCCTCCTGCCCCCCGCACTCCAGAGCACATTTATAGACACTCATTAATCCTAAACATTCACCACCCTTTCTTTGCTTCTTTGAGTGGTGACTTAATGTTTGGCTGATTTTTTTTTCAAAATTGAATAAGACCTTTAAACTTTGTATTGTACACATGCCAGGCTAAGAAACTATGTGATCTTATTATAACCCTTGTTCTACTTTGTCCCTTATTCCATTTCTGTTTAAGATATTTATCTGTTGAGTCGTTAAGTCATGGTTGAGTACAAATGATCAACTCCTCAGGACATGGATTATAGTGTATTTGTTTCTGAGGGATGCATGGCACAAAAATGGCAGAGTAAAATGTTGTGAACATTACTATCATTTTGTTCTCCGTGATAATGCTTATGCAAAATACCTGTCCGGATAGTTTGGCTTCACTCAGTATTGGTACAAAATTACCAGACCCCCCCCACCACACACACACACATACATACTTTCCCTTCATTATATCAGCCTAACCCTATAATCCTCATATAAAAAAATCTGAATATACTGATGCATAACTTCTGAGCAGTGACTTCCCTTAGTGTTGTTCCCCATGATAACTACATACCAAATATAAACTGGGGCAACACACATTTTCTTTTGAAACACAGCTCTGCTTTCAGCAGCAAATGACAACTCAGGCCCAGATTCTACCTCAGTTACCTTCAGTACGAGTTCAATAGACACAGCTTAAAGGAGAATATAGCCCTTGAACTGCACATGAAGTCTATATAATAAAATAAAAGAAACTGAAACCAAAAGTTAAAGCTGTTAATGCTATGTATACCAAATATTATCTAATTAGGAAAAGGAAAACTTAAGTTATTTCCAATATATGTTTTTAATCCAGTCAGATAACAATATGATAATTTCACTTAGGAATTAAAATCTTTATATCATTAACATGGAAGGCCATGTTATGTTGTTGCTAGGAAATGACACCTTTATTGTCACTGTAGTATCACAGAGAGTATTTACAACCAAGTTACATCCATGAGAAGGTGAGGCAGAATGGCACCTTAGGGCAGGTACAGAAGTTACCCCTGTTGCGTGGCAGGCACACAGAAAACCTTCTATAGCTATAACTGAACAGACGGCCAGGTCACATAGAGCACTATAAAATGGCGGATCTCACTCTAGGACAACCCTGGATGAATGTGGTATCAGTCTTGAGCGCTGTAAGTTAGAGCACCATAATGAATATCTCTACCAGATCCAATCATGGCTCATGGTAGATCACATTCCACTGACACATGGTAGATCATATCCCATGGAGCACTGCAGCACCCCACTCACCTCCCATCATAGGGCGGTGGTCTAGTCTGCCCAAGTGCCAGCCTGGCACTCAGGGACTCAAGTCAGTGAAGCCCCTGTTTCCAACCCCCTGCCCCTTGTTACCTGTGCCCAGCTATGAGCTACTGTCTGGTATTATTGCTCAATGTACCAATTTCATTTACCCCATATGAGCATTTGTAAAGATTATAGCTTTCCATTAAGTTCTGTCCTGGTTGTTGGACACCACATTCACACAGGGAACTGTCTGAAATGTTCATCTTGTACGGTGTTTTTTTGAAGTGTCTGTATCCAAATCTCAGTCTGTTCAGCTTGACCCACACTTCTCTGTCAAGGTCATGCCCAATGGCAGACTCATTTGGTGTTGGTATAAAATGCTGTAGGACTAAATGCCAGACCAGATTAGTCTGATGGATCGTTTCATTTGCATTCACCCCAACCCTTATCTAAATTTAGCACAACATACAAGGCCACATTACCCAGCCTGCTGGGCTCTCCATGGGCCCAGAAACCTGGCAGCAGGGGAGCAGTTGGAGTTGGAGTGACAACTTCTGGACCATTCAGGAGCACAATAGTCTGCTAGGGCATATATCGTTGAAGTGCAGTGGTTCTGAGAACTTTGAAGTTGGCACCCCATGCCAGGCTGCCTAAACATCTTAAGGCAGCTACCCGTGCAGAGACTTTACTACTGACCTTCTGAATGTGATGGGAACGATTTATAAGTGAGGGAATGATCTAATGTGACTCCTTGGTAGGTTGAGGTGTGCTAATGGGGAAGGATGTTGCTGCCTACTCTGATATTCAGCATGCTCTTGGCTCAATGATTGTCCAGGTAGAAGAGGATGATACTGATTTATGAATGCTCCCCACTGACCTCATGCCTTTCAAACACCCTGCTCTGCCAACTCCCACACCACTGGCCTGGAATGGAGCTGAGGTGTCAGGGTCATTACTCCTTACTGTTGTTGGGAGCGTATCAGTTTGTGTTAAATTGAATGGGACCATAAATCTGGTAAATTGACAACCAAGTGCCCTATTCCTCAGGGTCGCATAGCTTTCCTGAGGAGGCCAGTGCATTGATGCGGAACCACATAGTGCAAATCAGCACCCAGACGCTGAAATGCACTAAAAACCTTTTTCAAGCTCCACAGCCAAGTCATAACTGCTGGTTTACACTGACATGCCTCCGGGCACCATTGACACAGTTCCATTTGACAAAGCCTCTATGTTTGAGCACTGCTACAGGTAAGGCACAGCAGGC